>NC_060884.1:24514355-24766855 GCF_014805685.1 Silurus meridionalis
ACTGTTTTGGATATGGATGATGCAATAAATGCAATAAATGTAGGAGGAGCTTTGTGTGAAGTTATGCTTCACTGACTTCAACTGCAAACATAGCAGACAAGTGTAACATTAATGATGTCTTCCATATTTAGGCATAAAAAAGTGCAAAAGCATTTTTTATTCTTAGTATAAGCTATATATGGAATAATGAATTAAAAAGAAAAGCTGAAATGCAGCAGGTACTTTGTTTATAATGATTGCGTATAACTAGGCAACAATGTTCCCCTCTTTCATGACGTTTTAGTATGTACCAATACGTAACTACTCTTTTGTTAACGCTCAAAAGTATGTACTTTTAGGTGAACTGAGATGCAGCACACGTCTTCACAGAGATTACTTTGTGAACAGGACATGGCCATGCTGAAACATGTTTGGGCTTAGTCCCTTAGTCCAAGTCCAGCATACAAATTCATTCCAGACAACTGTGTGCTTTAAACTTTGTGGCATTAGTTTTAGGATGACTTCTATATGGGTGTGATGGTCATGTGTCCACAAACAATCTGCCATATAGTGTGTATGGGATGGTCACCTGCAGTGGTTGCATGCATACTACATGTAAATAAGGGTTTAGGGTGTGGGAGCACTGCACTTTCGAATCTGCACTCGTTTCTAAGCAACTCTAATGAATAGGAGCCATTGTGTCTGGGGGGAGTGTTTCTTTTTAAATACCCGTGCTGCAGATGCCAATGAGTCTGACCCATGTCCTGCATTTTTGGTGCCATCTGTTCCAAACTGGGCACGAAGGCTAGCTGGAGCATCTTTGCGTGCCACTCCACAGTCAGTAGGACCCAGAACTTTCCTCCATACAGACACGGCCTCGTCTCCCATCAGCTCCATGACAATTATAGGCCCAGAGCTCACAAACTGCACAAGGTTACTGTTTAAAAAAAAATAAATAAAAAAAAATAAGAATTCCAGAAAGCACATTATTTTGTCTGTATTTTAAGCTAAACAGAATGCGGTGTAAATGGGAACTTTGTCTTGCTTCGCATTGTTACACCGTTTTTTAATTTTACAGTTAAAATCAGGGTCCATTACTTTACAACAGTCTGTCTCATTGTAGACACAGACACAAATTGCTTAAAAATTATATAAAATTTTTTTTCATATATTAAATATTACCTAATTTATCTGATAATTGATTCACCTGAAGGCAAGGTCTTACTCAATGTCACTATAAATGTCTTTGCAATGTCCTCTAATAGTTTTAAAGATTCCAAAAGTTCCAGTACAGAGGTGAACACAATGATTTTACGTCACTGCCTTGGAAGAAAGAAAAAAAAAAAAAAAAAAAAAAACACCTGCAAAGTCATGGCATGACTTTGGAAGGTAGAAAAAAAATGTCCCAGAGACAAAGTCAAAAGAATGGTGATGCAAGAAAGGGGCATTTAAAGAACTTTTGAAAGTCTCTTGCAAACTCACACGAGTGAATCATTCACTCAGCAGAGACTTACTTGAAAAAAGACTTTGACTGATGTTCCATGTAAAAGTCTGCTGCTTGCTTCCTGTAAGAAAGCCATAAAAGTACACACAGTTAATAAGTGATCCAATAAACCCGGCTTACTTCTATAACAAGACCAAGGTCTGCAATAAGAACAATTTGTTCCCTTTCATTGGTCAAGTAATCTTAAAATACCCATTTTTTTCTAAATCAAACTAAAACTGCCAATTTTTTTCCTAATTAAAGTCATTGTTTAAACAAGATTAAACACAAACTTGTCCATTACCTTATTCAGATATTATTATTCTTTGAAACACTAAAGTACATGAAAAGATTGATAAGTGTAACGGCCCTGATCTCCATTAAAAACCAATCATAATCAATCATTCCTTTTACCTACATGTTAATTATAAGCAAAAAGAATTAATAAAAAAAGAAAACGTGTACACCATCACATGCTGAACATTATGCAACACTATGCAACTGACCTACACATATGAGCACAGCAGTCAGTTGAATAAAACCTCACGTTCCTTTTAGTACGTTTGCACTTCCAATATTACTAACAAAGTGCATCTGTAGTTTAGTAAATCAATGTCTTTATTAATATTTGCAATCAGACTGATTTCTGAAGTTGTGCAACACAAGTTACACACCCTACATGGATATATATATATATATATATATATATATATATATATATATATATATAGATATATATCTATATCTATATCTATATCTATCGATCGATCGATCGATCGATCGATCGATCGATCGAGATATATAGATTATATATATATATATATATATATATATATATATATATATATATATATATATATATATATATATATCTATATATCCATATCTTCCTCTCCAAATGTGTCACAGCGTGTGCACACACGTGCACACACACACAAACTACATGTATACACACACATTTAAAGAGGAAGATACAGAATGAGCAATGAATAAAGAACACGTCACACTCATCAGACCAGAGTTAATGTCTCAGCACTTGACAGGGTGTGTTTAAGTCACAGTTAGAGGTGAGAAAAAAAAAAGACAGAAAGAAAGCTACAATATGAGAGTTCAGTTTAGTTCATTGTCTAGGTTGTCTAAGAATCTAGGTTGATTGTAGGTTGATCTAAGAAAACGAGATAATTTAGATCTAGGTTTTAAAACCAGAGCTAAATAAAACTGATTGGTCATGTGATTAAATATGTTAATGCCTTACAAGAATAAAATAAAGCATTCACGTTTCAACTGTATTCACCTCTATTTGTCAAAACCATTTGTTCACATTCACATGCATCTTTTCTACTTCCGAGGACAAACAGAAAGAGAAACTATTACTTTTTAATTGACATCTACTATAATGGTTTTAACAAGCTTGTTGAATGTAAGCTACATAGCCATACCATTAGTTCGATTATCATTACACTATGGTAAATATTACAGCCTCTCTGTGAAATTATTAATGACTTTTTAATGAATAATTGATGTGACAAACTTTTCACATACATGAACTGTTATTGTCATTCTTTCATTATAATGTGATGGTGCCACAAGACTGGGAAACAATATAGAAAGGAATCACGATCGATCTAACTCGATATTTATTTTTAGACCAGAATATATGAGATGGGTTTGGACAGTTTCACATGTTTTCCCTGCAGTTGACAGGGAGGTAGTGTTTGTTTGGAAACCTTATCACAATGACAGGGACAACACCCACCAACCCCCTTTCTGAAGATCCATAACGGCTCAAATCCAAATCCGACTAGTGACAATCTGCCTGATCCAGCTAATCACAGACTTTAGAAAAGTAAGGCAAATTGGATTAAGTTTGGCAGATGACTACTAATATCGATGTGGAGTCAAGTAATACACAAGTGGAAAAATAGACATCAATGAAAGGATTAACTGTCCTCTTCACTTGTCAGTGCTTAAAGTACAAATGCAAAAACATACAAGTGATCAGCCATATTTAACATTACAATTTCAGACTGCTCTCAGCAAAGACCTCCCCTGCTTTACTGGTGCACTGCCTATAGTTTGACTAATGCATTCACCAGTCACTGCTGTGGAATAGTGGTGTGGTGAAAAAAAATACAGTGAGGCAGATGGAAAAGGACACAAATGAAATGTATTATTTTAAGATGAAAATATTTCAGTCAACCTAGACTAAACTGACCATTTAAAAAATACCTGCCTTGCATGCTATTACTCCCAACTTCAGCAAAAGAAATTTCACTCACATTTTTGTTCCATTTAAATTTGGATAAAGCCATGCACTGTGAAATAGTGCATACCATTATTGACCATTACTGTAGCACATCTGTATCTACAGGCTGTACATCATTATCCAATCACCTTCATATAGTTTAAAGTCAGATCAGCTTAGAGGCACAGGATAGCACAAAGATACTGGTTTGTTTTCAGACGCTACTGGGGCTGGAGTTTAACACAGTGGGAAACCTCCCTGCTATAGACGCCAAATACTCCATCCATCATTAAGCTACAAAGAGCTTCTGTGAAAGACCATGTGCTCAAAGCTTAAGAACCAAACAATCTCAGCTTGTCCATACAAATTTTAGGAAATATTGCATCTTTATATAGCATAACATAATGCACTGATTTATTTATTTTATTCATAGAACTCCAAAAGAGCTTTATATTCCTTGTTCTATACGGTTATAAACTGATGTTTGTCTTAATGTTCTCTTTGCTGATCAAATAAAACAGTCCTGAAATGATTTCTTAAACTATTAAACAGACGACTGGTTGACTACATTTTTAAATTCTTAGTCTTAATGTGGCCACTAATCCTTCAGGGATTGGGAGTTGAATAAAACAGATAAAAAATAAAAAATGTTTCTTGGCTCACCCAGAAAGCTTGGTCATTTTGGCCTTGGTGACAATAAGGCCTGAATCATAAATCATCTGAATAATGTTCCCCACTTTGGTCACTGCATCTGGCTTAATCATAGCCAATGTCCTATAGAAGAGAAAAATAACAAAAAAAACCCAACACATTTATTTTTAAAGACAACGTGTGTGAAAAGGGTTTATGGTATGCCAATATTTATTATGTTTTGTGAGCTAAGTAATGGAAGGTAGAGCTAGACAGCAAAACAGCCCTTCGATTTTAAATAGGTCAGAATATTAAAAAAATTCAGAAATGCTGGTCTGTGCATGACCTGTGCATGTCTGCGGGTTTGAAAGTAATTTTTCACAATAATCTCCTAAGCCTATTGAACACAATGGTTTCTAATATTTTCACTGTTTGCTACTCAGGTGCTAGGATACTAGAAAGCAAATAGCAAACCAGTTAGATGAAGGAAGAAACAAGCAAACATATAACTAACATTCTTAATCACTAATCGTTTTATTGCTCTCCGATTTTCTTCTAACAGTTTGTTTACCACTGATTGCAATTACAATCGAAGTCTAGTAACGATTGAAAAGCTTGACAGCCTGATCTATTAAAGCTGACTGAGGTCATCCGAGTTGGATTGGAGAAGTCACTTGGATGGCTCGTTCCAGTGTGTAATTTCGAAGACCTATAAAGACCTTGGGATTCATTTACACACCATCTACTAAATATGGAAACCATTCATCACACATAGCAAGTATTTCTTTCTTTTTGTTTTCCCCAAAAATATTTTTCCTACCCAAAAAATAAAAACAGAAAACTATCTGTAACTAAACAAACATAACACACAAATGTGTATGCAATTTGAATGAATTACACAGCTAGAGAACTTAGAAGTTTTCACTCTGTGCCAAGCCACAGCTTGGTGGTGTCTGTCACTAACGATTGTTATCTTTATACTATTAATGCTTCATTATTTCGGGTAATTTTTTTCAATACAAACTTGTTCATCAGGTTAGAGTTGAAATTAATAGATTTACTGTACCTCTCTTTCTTGCTGCCCAGTTTGCTGGCTGTGTATTGATCTCCATAGTCAACAAGGTTGAGCTGCCGAGAAAATACAATAACACGGTTCCCCACAAACAGATCCTCTGGATGGAGGTCATCATATTTGGTTCTTCTCAGAAAGGTCCGCTGGTTCTTCACATCAAACTAAATTGAGAAAAAGAACCAGTCTCTGAGTGAGAGAGAGTGTGTGTGTGTGTGTGTGTGTGTGTGTGTGTGTGTGTGTGTGTGTGTGTGTGTGTAACAATCAATATAAACATTAGACAAAGTGGAACCTTAATTTACCCAAAAGCCTGGATCAAATCACATCAGTTTCTAAAGCTGCACAAATGTAATCTTTATCCATTTTCTGTCTGCAAAAGTAATACCTGACCTACTGTTCAATTCCAATTATGTGATACTGAAATTATACACGGGTCTGGTATGTGGCAATAATACCTCAGTCTGAACAGTCAGGCTGTCAATCAGTTCGATTTTAATGTCAAAGTAACTCGGACATTCGCCATAATTTCTTGCAGGCAGGAATTTCTCTCGGTGAGGCACAGTGCTTGGCTGCGGAATCTCGTGATTATTTATGTACACTGACTGGAGTCTCAGATTGTTACCATAGAAACAGACACTTCCCGCTGGCTGACTTTACATGTGAAACTTTCATGTAACTGGTTGTACACTGCAAGTCGCATGAGAAGCGAATGACAGCTACAGGAAACTGAATTGATATAAATCAAAATGACTTGTGCAACAAACAGAGAAGTTTCAGAAGCTGTGATCGAGACGTATGGTTCCCACTGCTGTAATAAGCAGAACACTCGGCCTCGTTTACAGTTTGAGTTTAGAGTTTGATATGAGTTCATTTAATCTATTCACATGGGCATTTATACAAGAAAACTTTTTTTTTTTTTTAAAACTAAGCGCTCCAGAATTTGTGCACATTTAAATTTAAGGGGACTTCTTGATTAATGACACTTTATCTGCTCTGTTCCACATACATAAGCTCCCACATGCCCATGATGAATTACTGTCTCTGTAATTAAAATGGAGAGACAATTGCATCCTTCCTACACAGAGAGTATTGGCAATTTTGCTCTTGTGGACTTCCCGGCCCTGAACATGGTTCTAATCCTGGTGTTATGGCAAATGCTCTTCTGTTACACCATTTGAGAGCCTGAGCCACTGCAATTTTATATATAAAATACTTAAAATGTAACTCTCTCTTACTATATCACACTTGACAGAAATGAATCTAAAACAAAAATATATTCAAGACAAATACGCCTAACTAGTCAACCAGGACAAAGAAATGGCATCATATAAAAAGAGGAAGTGTGTGTCTGTGGTAGTCGATGTACTGCAATAGCTGGGCTGTGTTAATAAAAGATTTTAATGCCCATAGTGACTTGTCAGGATTTTCTGTCATTTTCAATTCTCTGTGAGATTAGCTTCTTTTGAGATTTGAAAAGATTATTAAAAATGAAATCAGGTGTGTCTTAAAAATATGCATATAAGTACAAATAAAATGTGTTATTGAAACATTTGTAAATCTGGTAAATTCAGTTTACCCAACAAAACCGCACAGATTTCCTATAAGATTAATGTTAAAAAGGTAAAAAAATAATCGTGTAAAAACAAAACAGCTGGGGTTGTGTTGTAACCAGACATGGACTCATCTGGGAATAATAGTTCCATCTGGGAAGAAAAAAAAAAAAAAAGTGTGTGGCAGAGCAGGGCGGAGTGCTTACCATCTCCACAGAGCCATCTTTAGGGTAGTACAGGAGCTGGTAGCGGCGTAGGAGAGCAGCGCTGGGGTCGTACCACTCAGTCAGAAAGGCAAAGCGCTCCTCCTGTAAAGGGAACAGCAGACACAGCATGAGCTCTGTGTGTTCGGCTCGGGCCCAGCAGGGACAAGTCGGGATGGTAACCGTCGATGCTAGGACAGGAATGTCTCAGCTCTTTAGGTCAGACCCTCAGCACAAGCAGGCAGCTGGGCTTTGTCACAACATGGAATCAAGAGGTCACTGTTTTTAAGTGTGTATTTCTTTTCCTCTGGGGCTTCCCCACTACTGTTATTACACAGCTAGTGCTACCATTTTACAAACACACAGCTGTAGAGTCAGGAGTTGAAGGAGCTGTGAAAAAGGTCAAAATGACTGTCAAAAGACAGCCAAAAAGGACCAAACCAACACCCAAAATTATAACATAATTTTATAGTTGTGCATATTCTGTGGTGAAAGTTCTATATTTGCTGTTTACTGCTGCTGTCTAAGCTTTCTGCTCTTCAATCTGGTGTTGCATTTTTCACCTTCACAACAAGCAGAAAATGTCCTTGAACATAAATATGGAGAAGACAGAGTGTAGGCAGTGTGTTACTTGTAGGCTGCCCTCTGCTGGACTGAAGGCTACATGTCAGACATGTCTTACAGTACTTTGATCCAGACAGAGCTGGAGTAGAATACTGATGAGAAACTCTTTTCATGGTAGAGCGTTAACTAAGAAATAACAAGGGTCACTTTTATAGTTTTAGAAGCGTGAATAGCTATGAAGCACAGCCTTCAGGAGAAGATTATTCAATAACCGTCAATATTTGAGATAGCTGTCATGTTACATAATATTTCACATCATTATGTAGTCTCTGCAAATCACACAGCCTCACATCAACATGTTTATGAAAGTCTTTTCACTAACCTATTCGGTTTAGAAATAACGACTCCAGCAGTTACAATGAATTCGCTGTGACTAGACCAACACACTACTCTGTGTGTTAGATATCCGATTCCTACTTCTACAATACTCTAATTCACACTGAATTTGTTTCATCATTTAAATTGTGCCTACTGTGATTACTGAAGTACTGTATCAAGATGTGGTCTTGAATGTTTAAATGGTCAGATTTGTTGTTCCTTGTTGGTATGAAAAGGTGATTCACTCGAAGCCAAGCTACACTTAAGGTGCCACATTTTATATATATTATATATACGTCTAACAAGCATTATCAAAACACATTTCAGATCAAATGAATGATTTTTAAAAATACAAAATGCAAAATACTAAAGCAGCCCTTGTGTTTGACTGAGCGGGAAACACTTACAAACACCCCGAACAGTTGATATTGAGACCCTTCCCCCAACCAAGGACTATTTTTACCCCTCACTAAGCTGTGTAACAGATAATATTGGCATGAACAGCCTGCACTTCACAAAAGGAAGTCTTAATGTCCTATCAGAGATCTCCTCAAATGTCTGAATGTTAGACAATCCTATTTCTCTGTACAGAGGGGGAAAAAATAAAAAAATATATCACACTGACTGATTATGATCTGCTGCATCAGGTGTGACAGAGCTGTTAAGAGTTTTTGCCCAAAATTTAGTCCAACATTTTTTGTCCTTTTAATTATTTTTTTCCCTAAAGATAACACACACACTACTTAGCTGATAGGTTGTTAAAAATGATTGATCTATTGAAGCCTGCAAGACACACATGTACAAAGTATTCAGCTGTATTCAGTTGCCTTTCTCCTGAAAAAAATGTAGCTCTCATTCAACTTCAACTGTGCAGAGGACCCAAGCTTTACTCACTACTTCCTGACCAATGGCAGTCACACAATTGAAGTGCCAATGACTCGCTACATTCCACATTTCTGTCCGGACAAATGCCAACCATTTTGAAAAACAGATCAATGAACAGCCCCAGTGAATGGAAAGAGATTAGAGACATACATTCGGTTTTTGTAAACGGTTTGATGTGTACACTAGCTGTGATGTATACATCTACCATACATGAAGCCTGGATTTACAGTCTCAAAAATAAAACCACAATAATATACAATACAGTACAAATCAATTGTTCTCTGTTAAGCGTGATCCTCTTTACAGAGCAATGACAATGTATTTGAGAAACTGGTCAAAAGCCACTCTGCCTGATCAAAGACTGATTGATGCATTGAGTAACCACACTGTGAACCACACTGTGAAGTTTGTCATTAGGATGCTCTTTAGTCTCATTCCTCTGATGGCAGAGTCAACACAGGTCTACAAGAGACAGCTTGTATTTCTTTACTCTCTGCTGGCTGCAGGTTTACCCAAGGACAACGGCCTGTCTCCCAGAGAATAAGCATACGCTACGAGTGTTTCCTCAATAAATTCAGCACTATAAATGAGCGTGAGGAGTCTGTGTTCTTTAATCGAGACAGTTCAACAACTGCCTGGTAAAAACTTTTCTTCCACTGACTTCACAAAGCCTTGGCTAAGTTCCTTGTTTGGGTTAAGCCAGAGTAAACTGGAAAAAGCCAGGCTAATCTGCTACCTCTCATGCTCGTTGGACTTACGTGAAAAAGTGGGCTTTTTTTCCCCTTCGGAGCTGTTTCTGGAAACCTGCACTTTCTCAGACTCCCACGGTCACTCTGTGCTATCAAAGTAAACATTTCACGCTGCTCGCACAGAGCCTGTAGACAGATCAATGTACAGTAATTCAACAGGCAAAACGAGAAATGTGGAAAATTGTCAAAATGAAATGGAACAATGGAAAGAGTCACAAGTTCTCTCCCTGCAGATGCATAACAATAACCAGACGTATTATTCCTTACAACCACAAACATAAATAATAATAATCAAACTGTAGTAATAGGCATAAGTAGACTCGTTTAATTAATTGGATAAGATATTCACAAACACCTAATTAATCATATCAACATTATCTTAGCATATAATTAATTAGCTTATTATGCCTTGTTGAAGTGGCTGTCGATTTATTAATTATAAGATGCAAGGGTTAAGTGCGCCATCTAGTGCCAGAACTCCGCATAGCGCTGAACTCTCATTGTATCACAAGTCTTACCATGATAAATATTTCTTAGAATTTTCACGATCAAATAATAATATAGAATTTATTTATAATAATCCATGTTTGAAGCCCCGAGAAAGTCATTCTAATTAGGATTTTTTTTTTAATAAATTTAGTATGAATGCAAACTGAATAATATCAAGTTGAAAGCATACAATTGTGTAGGATGTCTGCCAGTGCATTCTTAGTGTCGGTCCCAAGCCAGGATAAATGGGGAGTGTTGCGATAGGAAGGGCATCCAGCGTAAAACATGTGCCAAATCAAACATGCAGCTCACAAACCTGAATTTCATACGGGATCGGTCGAGGCCCGGGTTACCAACGACCCCAAAAGGTAGTGTTAGCCAACAGGGTACCGGTGGAAACTGGGATAAATTGGGAAATTCAGGAGGAAGAGGGAAAGTCGGTTGGACCAGATGACCTACCGATAGAAGCGTGGAGATGTTTAGGAGAGATGGCAGTGGAGTTTTAAACCAGATTGTTTAACAGGATTTTGGAAGGTGAGAGGATGCCTGAGGAATGGAGAAGGAGTGTGCTGGTACCGATCTTTAAGAATTAGGGAGATCTGCAGACCTGCAGTTAATACAGGGGAATTAAGTTTATCAGTCACACCATTAAGTTATGGGAAAGAGTAGTGGAAGCCAGGCTGAGAGAAGAGGTGACCATCTGTTAACAAAAGTATGGTTACATGCTGCGGAAGAGCACCACAGACCCATTATTTGCTATGAGGATGTTGATGGAGAAGTATAGAGAAAATCAGAAGAAGTTGCATTGTGTGTTTGTGGATTTAGGGAAAGCATACGACAGGGTGCCGAGAGAGGAGATGTGGTATTGTATGAGAAAGTCAGGTGTGACACAGAACTATGTAAGGGTGGTGCAGGACATGTATGAGGACAGTGTGACAGCAGTGAAGTGTGTAGTAGGAACGACAGACTGGTTTAAGGTGGAGGTTGGACTGCATCAAGGATCGGCTCTGCTTTCCTGTTTGCAGTGGTGATGGACAGGTTGACGGACGAGGTCAGACAGAAGTTTTCATGGACTATGATGTTTGCGGATGATATTGTGATTTGTGGTGAGAGTAGGGAGCAGGTGGAGAAGAGCCTGGAGAGCTGGAGGTACATGCTGTAGATAAGTGGAATGAAAGTCAGTAGGAGTAAGACAGAGTACATGTCTGTGAATGAGAAGAAGGGCAGTGGAGTGGGGGGGGGGGGTGCAGGGAGAAGAGGTGGAGGAGTTTAGGTACCTGGGGTCAACAGTGCAAAGTAATGGAGAGTGTGTTAGAGAAGTAAAGAAAATAATGCATGCAAGGTGGAGTGGGTGGGGAAGAGTGATACCAGGAGTGATTTGTGATAGAAGAGTATCTTCAAGAGTAAAAGGGGAAGTTTATAGGACTTTTATGGAGCTGAAGGTAGCAGAGCTGAAGATGTTGAGGTTTTCGTTGGGAGTGACAACGATGGACAGGATTAGAAATTAGTTTATTAGAGGGACAGCGCATGTAGGACGTTTTGGAGATAAGGTGAAGAAGGATCCAACAAAAAACATTATTGCCTTACAGAACATTGTGACACAATGCAGTCTCATGTCCCAGACCACACAATTAATAAAGAGTTGCTCATTTCTAGCTGGGTTTTCTTTCCTTTATAATAACTTTGAGAAAAGGTTCTATTTCCTTTTCCATAAAGATTGTTGTGGTATAAAACAATATCAAAAACTGAATACGTATAAAACCATAATAAGTATAAAAAGCATCCACAATGTAAAAGCCAGGTATCTGTTAAATGGGTAATAAAAGAAAACTGTGCAATAGCGCCATCTGCTGCCCAAAAACAAATTCAACATGCTCACTGATAGCCTTCTTAGGTTCTAATATTCTTCATTCTTACATAAATCGTTTTTACATAAACGATGTCTTGAAAATCCGATCTTATTCAATGTTCTTTAGTTCGACTCTGTGCTCCCAAGACGTCTTACTTTGCTTTGAATTACTACTGATTCACTTAAAGAAGAACCTAAACGTCTTTGCACCGTATTTCTGACTAATCCCGCCCCTTCTGCCCTACGATTGGATGATTATCCCCTTAACTCGCAGGTGAATGGCTAAAATATGTCCAACGTGCCTAAGAAGCCAATCCCAGTGCAGTACTGGAATAGGGTGCAAAATAAATAATAGCGCTGGTACCGTGCTAACGTGGGGTAACTTAGCTTAATAAAACTCACTTTGCAACAAATATGCTCACGCTACAATAGAAAACATCATCTTTCACCTTATATCGCTATATATTTAGTCGATGTTTATACTTTACCATTTCAGGCACGCTTCTCAGTGTTTGTTTCCGCTGCCAAATGCGGCTCACTTGCCTCTCTTGTTAGCGTATTTCTGAGTTATCGTTTCCATAGTAACAAAACGATCCGCGCAACGAATTTAAAATTAAAAGTAACCTAGAATTAGACCGACTGCTGATAATAAAAATCTATATAAATTTTAATAATAAAAATGTATCTTTCAGAGGGCAAAAATATCCCGTACAAACCGCGTCGGTTTCTTTTAAAGATTTAAACACAACCCGGAAATGATCCGGTGACCCCTAGGTTTTTTTTTATAAATCTCGTATATACAAAAAAAAAAGAAAAAAGAGATTATAAAATCTAGAAAGGATCATTTTTATTACCACTTTTAGTCTTTTATTTAAAAAAAAAAATGATAATAAAAATAGCGAGTCTATTCAGCGTTGTTATCTCTACCCTATACTGAGCAGCTTGACTGACCCTGGAAAAGTGATCATTTATAGACAGGTGAGAACAGCAGAAACAGTCATCAGGAACAACAGGAACAGTCATCATGGCCTGTACAACACTCATTCTGGACGGTGGATTATCAACAGAATTGGAGAAAATGGGATTTCACATTCAGGT
Organism: Silurus meridionalis; assembly: GCF_014805685.1. Classification (NCBI taxonomy): domain Eukaryota; kingdom Metazoa; phylum Chordata; class Actinopteri; order Siluriformes; family Siluridae; genus Silurus; species Silurus meridionalis. The sequence goes on from NC_060884.1 coordinate 24,527,527, forward strand.
ATAATATATTCAAATACACACTGTAATGCAGAGAGCTACCAGGAAGGAGAAAAAGAGGAAGGCCAAGGAGGAGGTTTATGGATGTGGTGAAGGAAGACATGCAGGTAGTTGGTGTGAAAGACGCAGATGTAGAGGACAGGGGGGTATGGAGACGGATGATCCGCTGTGGCGACCCCTAATGGGAGAAACCGGAAGAAGAAGAAGAAGAAGAAGAATGCAGAGTCTAAAAACTGTTTTCGTTTTAAATGTATATCTTCGGTATTTCACAGATGCCCACAAATTCAGAGCGACTTACATTTTTATCATTTATACAACTGAGCATTAATGGCCTTGTTTAAGGCCACAGGAGTGGCAGTATGATGAAACTGGAATTTGAACTCAGAAAATATTGATCAGCAGTCCAACATCCTAACCACTGAGCTACCACTTCCTCTATTTAGTTGTATGCCATGTCATGGCAGATGTCCTTATCCAAATCACTTAGATCTATTGAATCCTGTATTAACCACTTGAATGATCGATGACTCTTGTTGTTGCAGGGAGATCCTTTATGGAGTTCAAGAATTTTGCATACAAATCCAAATGCTATTAAAGATGTGCATTACAGGTATGAAAACCTTACACTTTAGCTTCTATGAGTTTATGTCTAAGTCCAAATAAATTGAAGAGATGAATCTGTTTGTAGCTTTCTTCAGTGTGGATCTGATATTATCACAACAGCCACCTATCAGGCTAGTATTGAAGGATTCACCAAGCATCTTGGTCTTAAACCTGAGGAGGCTGAAGATTTAATGATGTCAGGGGTCCGATTGGCTAAGGAGTCCACAGCGGAATTCATATCCAGTGGTTTAAAAGCAGGTTTGCCCATATGCATGATTCCTTTCAATTCATGGTCAAGAAAGTAAAGAATGTTTCATGGTCTTGTATTTATCACTGTAGTGTAATGAATTGATTTGTCTTTCTAGACAGAAAAGTGCCTGTGGTGGCCGGTTCAGTGGGACCTTTCGGGGCTTTTTTACTCGACGGTTCAGAGTACACTGGGGTCTATGCCAACAGCATGAGTGTAGAGGTATGATAGAATCCAATATTTTTTTGCTCACTGTTACTGTCAAAAATGCCATACTGTGTGTAGAACATCTACTATGTTTGGTCTCAGGAGTTGAAGAATTGGCATCGGCCACAGATTCGCTGTTTGGTGGCTGCAGGGGTTGACATACTTGCACTGGAGACCATACCGAGTCTTAAAGAGGCAGAGGCCTTGGTGGAGCTACTGAAAGAGTTTCCTGAAGCCAAAGCCTGGCTCTCCTTTTCCTGCAAGGTAACTACTAGTGGAAACTTGATTGTTGTATGGTTTGTATATAGCAGTGTTTCCCATATCTGCTCTGTGTTATTACAATATGTTACCTGCAGTCTTAATACACTGGGACACCTGACCATCACACCCATGTTTGGCTCTTCTCCAGCTGTTGCCAAAAAATGTCACTCAAACAAAGGGTTCCCAAAGACATTACAGCATAACTCATGCAAAACCAGGCTCATGATCACATGCGAGAGTCCAGATTTTCAGTAGCATGTTGAACGCTAAATTCTAAAAGTGTGTTAATACAGTATCTCTTTTTCAGGACACCCTGAGTATTTCAGATGGCAATAAGTTTGCCACAGCTATTCAGGTAGCTAATAAGTCTGCTCAGGTGGTTGCTGTTGGGGTGAACTGTACTGCACCTGCCCTAGTGAAACCTCTTCTTGAATCAGCAAAGTCACACAAGGCAGAAGGCACGAGCTGGGTGGTCTATCCGAACAGCGGGGAAGACTGGAATCCCATCACAGGGTAAATACATTAACATGAACTTAAAGATGGGGAGTGGTAGCTTAGCGGTTAAGGTGCTGGGTTACTGATCGGAAGGTCAGGGGTTCAAGCTCTGGTGCTGCCACTCTTGGGCCCTTAACCCTTTGTGCTCCAGGGGTGCTGTATTATGGATGACCCCAGCTTTCGAGCAAGCTGGGATATATGACAAATAAAGGCACATATACATTAAACGGGGCAAGAAAAAAACATTTTCCTGAAACATCACATCAGAGCGTTTTTCCACAATTTATTATAGCGATTTCCCATAATTGAAATTTCCACAACTACAAATTTCGAATTGAAATGTCCTTGAGGCAAGCTAATTTCTGTTGATTACAGCAGTTAGAAACAGTTGTATCCTCACAAATCAATCGGTATTAAAGTTAATCAGAGAAAAATGCAGTCGTTACAAAAACCCCATAAAGTGCAAAAGTACACGATTTTAAAGACTTAGAACTTTACTGACCATTGCAAAGCACTGAATTTTAACTCTTCTTTTTTTGATCATTTAGGTAAAAAGAATGTCTCCTTACAGACACGTCAACAACACGTCGACATTTGTAATCAATTTATTAGATTTAGATTATACGTGGAGTGTCTGCCACATAATTGTATAAGCCGTAACCATAAAAACAATAACATACTGTAATGATTGCATTTCTGTCCAATCTTATCGAGCAACACTGTAGAATAATGAATATATAATCTACATTTGCAGATGGATAACAGAAAAAAGGATTCCATTCACAGAGCTAAGTGTTGAGTGGAAAGAACAAGGGGCTTCTTGGATTGGTAAATCAAACATTTTCAATTTCTATATCTTATGTAAAAATAGGGAAACAATTGTCCCTGATTATGGAGTAAAACCCATGTTTTTTTTGTTGTTGTTTTGACAGGAGGCTGTTGCCGTATCAGTCCTGCTGACATTGCACAGTTAAAAAGTCTATTAACTGAGACACAAAATTGAAGAGTTGAAGTTCACACACAAACATCACCACACTGATTGAAAGATTTTTTTTTTTTTTTTTTTTTTTAAAAACAAGAAATTGTATAAATATTTATTTAATCAATAAAAGCAACCACCTAGTTCCAGTTCACATTGTTTTGAAACGCACGTGGGACTTTAGGTAAATGTACACACTTGTCATAGTACATACGTGATGCTGCTGAGGCAAAAATAACAACAGACACGACGGTTTACAGAACTTGCAAGCCACCATGCTCTCCTACAGCTTTTAACAAAGACCTGATATTTAGACACCATACACGATATTAGAAGTGTCACTGATGTTTCATTTCACAGTTATCGCTCATGTGATCACACCACCTTAAACAAGGAGAGAGCTCGCCGTCCTGTTCAAACGGCTCTCCTGTTTTTGTCCTTATATTTTCTCATGGCATCTACTGATGTTAAAGCACTTTATACGTTAATCATAACATATGTGTAGTGTAATTTACTTACTAAATTAGCCCATTCTGTGCTTTGGGTGTTTATGAAAAGGTCCTCTTTAGAAGCACAAGACTGGATTCACACTAATGGAATGCGTCACACGCAAAATACTCGCCCGTTTTTGCCAATCTGATTTCTAGAGAAGTCTATGCATCAATCAGAAGGAAGAAATAATTCCCAACCTTATTTCCCCCTCAGTTCTAATCTACCTCAAATATTTACTGGCTTGAACAAGTGTATAGAATTCCTAATGGAGATGTAACCATTTTCAGTCAGTGATGTCCTCATCCAGGTCAGTATCACGGCAGCCCCTGTGGCTGTACTCTGCAGTATTGGGATTCCGTTTCCACATTTGCTCGGATTTCTGATTTCCTGTGCTGTGAGAACGCCCCAGGTGCCTGTGTTTGGTCTCGCCGTCGTTGACAGCCTCCCTGGCTGAAGTATGGCTCCTCTGATCCGCTCCCTGTTGTTGGTTATCGTGCCTAAAGTTCTCCAGGTTTAGAGCCCAAGGTCCAATTTTCTGCCAGTTCACCCTTTGGAAGGCCATGAGACAGTGTAGGTTGCCGCCCACCTAAAAGAAAGAGGAGGGTTTCATTAATAATTAAGTGATTAAGTTTTAAGTATTAAATAATCATTCCCAGGTATCCACTTTATAGTGTTGGAGACATGTCAGAATTCCTGTCACTAACCTTTTTAGTTTTCCGAAACTGAATGCCTCTTTCTGTATGGCGGATGTCCAAGTATTCTGGGTTCTGTGTGTTTAAGTCAGTCACAATATCTGCCCACCTAAATGATATTCATGGCATCAGATTTTGTATGTAATAGAATTTAAATAATGACAATCAATCATAGCAGCTTTTAAAAACTCTACATATTCCCAATTATTAATTTGATCAGTGGATCCAAAGCCTTTTCCAGGAACACTGGACATGAGGTAGCAATGCACCCTCAATGTGTCCAGTCCATCTTATACACATTCATACTTGGGGCCTACTAGGTTTTTTTGAAAGAAAACCCATGCAGACATCAGAAGAACAGTGAGACAGAGAGTAATCTACATACACAACATTTGGTTCCTACTAATACTCATTAAATCATAAGTGAATAATAAAAGGAAAACCTACTTTTTACAGTGAATAGCAGGATGTTTCCTGCTTGGTTCCCCAATAAGAATCCAATGCTCCATTTCATTTAGAGTAAGTGGTCCCCTGTGGTTTTAAAAAAACAACATAGAATGCTATTTTAATTAAATATCTACTGACACAGATTTTGTTTTATCAAGAATTGATACTGCTCGGCGATACTATTACTTCAGTAGATAGCTTTGTGTAACCAATAATAACTAAATAAAGGAAGAAAATCATTGGTTATGCTGTGTACCTGTAAGCTTTGGCTGCTTTTAATGGCGTTGCTTCAAAGCCCACAGGGCAGAAGTAGTGGTTCTGACAGTGGTAAATATAGGCCATAGTTTCATCTCTCAAACCTTGGGTCAGCTTAAGCAAAGCTCCTTCAGCTATTCAAGACAACCAATGTAAAATTGTAAAATTTTTTAAAGATGTATTAATATTGTGCAAAATTATCAGTAATATATGATGTTCTATACTGACAGTATGATCATTAAGTGATTTACATAATGGAAGTACCTGACTGACTACAAATTAGCCATGAAACTAGGATTATGGCCTTTGTTAATGTGTGAAAAGGAGGTTAAAACATAAACTATAATCCTGGAGTTAATGGCAAAAGGGCAACAATTGCATAAAAAAGTAAACAAATCCACCTTTCAAGCTCTGTACAGTTTTATGTTATGCATGGATTTCAGAATAGTTCAGATTTTAATATTTCTAATTTCAGGCTTTTTTTCTGTGAATTTCTGAAAAAAAAAAATGTTCTTGGATATGTTTCCTTTATATATAAAAAAAAAACATCAAACACTGCTTAAAGTTTACAATACATAAATAATTTAAAAAGTTTTTTTTTTTTTTTTTTAACTCACCCGTCTCTCCTGCCGTCTTGTGCTTCCCATGAGGTTTATATAAAATGTAAGAGCATCCTCGAACGTGGAAATGGTCATTGATCTGTCTGAACCATCTACGTTAAAAAAAAAAAAAAAAAAAGAAAGAGATAATGTAATATCATGCACCTCACATAGACATAATAGATTCCAATGCCCCAAGCAGAGCAATCATACCTCATTAAAGTGGCATTCCCTGTAAAAGGTCCAAACTTGATATCTTCAAATGGAGGCTGGAAACCAAGAACATGTAAGGCCTCCTCCTGGGAAATAGGTGGAAGGCTAAAACGGGAAAAAAAAGATTAGAGCTGTAACCAAATGTAAATATTATTCAGATTGGACAGATTATAATGTATATTACCTGCATAGAGATTCAAAAATGATTTGCATTCTACTTTTTATAATAAAAGCTGCCCAAAAGGTATAAAGGGCATATGAATAAATAGATAGACAGTCACAAAAGCGGTTTCTACTTCAACAAAAAAGGTTTTTGTGAGCAGTCAAATATGATGCATTAACATGAATGTAAATAGGCATTGCATTTACATATGAACTTCCTGGTTATCATTCGTGTAATTTAAACTGGGCAACTACTTTAAACAGAAACAAATACATTTCTTAGAATTTATTTTGATTATGTCTCTAGTTAAAATCAGTAATGAGCTCGAATTTTATTTTTTCCCATTTCTCAACAAGTTGGTCATCTCTGTGCCAAGTGAGTCAAGAAAACATTCCTTACACCATTATACCACCTAGAAAAGGGCAGGTTGGATCCATGGATGAATCCTATATTCTGATGTTGTTGACTGTTTGAGATGTTTGCCTGCTTACCACAATAGTGCAGAGTTTACTGTAGTACAGATTTACTGTAGGCTCTCTATCAGCTTAAGCCTGTCTGTCCATTTGATGCTAAACTTCATCAACAAGGAATTTCCATTCACAGAACTGCAACTGAAAGGATGATTTTTCATTATTGCATAATTTGGAGTAAACTGTAGAGACTGTTGTGTGTGAAAATCACATATATATATATAAATAAAAAACTCAGACCATGTATGAGGTACTTTATATCATTACAATGACAACTGTCAAGGGATGGAATATCAATTTCAAAGCGAATGTGTTAGAAACTGGAAAAATAAGCAAGCGCACAGATTTAAGTGACTTTGACCAGGGCCAAAGTGTGGTGGCTGGATGACTGTGGGGTGTTCCTGGTATGCAGTGGTTAGGATCTACCAAACAGTGTCTAAAGAAGAACAGCTAGAGACAGGGTGATGGACACCCAAGGCTCAGTGGGCACATGGGGATCAATTAATAGGCTGTCTGGTCGGTCTGCTATAGCACAAATGGCTTAAAGGTTAATGCTGACTCAGATAAAAGGCTCACAGTAAACACAGTGCATCACAGCTTGGCCTGATAGACTGTTTAGAGTACCCATACTGCCTTCTGTCAACCTCCAAAAGCACCTACATTTGGCAAATTCAGATCTGGATCATGGAGCAATGGAAAAAGGTGCCCTGGTCTGATAATGAATTTTCTTTTACATTATGAGGATAGTTGGGTGTGTATGCATTTTTTTTTTAAATTGGGAATGACTGGCACCAGGATGCATTCATGCAGATTCTGTTCAAGTGCTTCAATTAATGTTTACATCAGAATCAGATTAGGGGTAATTGCGATCTCTGTGAATTCAATTGTGCCACAGTTGTTGGAACCAAATTGGCTGGATAGCACAATATAAAAACTGGTGATCTCCTGTCATTTTCACATACAGCATTTTCTGGGGTTTACACAGAAAAGTGTAAAGATTAAAGCATCGTGTTTGCGGAAGATCTGCAGGCTGAAATGCATGTTGAGATCAGAGGAGAATGACCGAAAGGTAGTAACAAGGTAAACTGAAAAGCATATTAAAATGCACATCAAAGCCATCAAAGACGTGGGTAGTCTACCACAGCAGGAATCCACATCAGGTTCCATCTTTTGTCAAGATAAGAATTCATGGGCCCTGTCATGGGCACAGATTTAGCTAAGTTTTACAGGCGAAAACTGAAAAAGACCAGGTGTATTTTTTTTATTAGACCACATGAGGACACATCAAATATCGACTTTTGAGCTCTTATTTCCAGCTGTCCATACCTTCCAGCTCCGAGGGTACTGTACAGAAAGTTCCAGCAAGAAATGAGTGAGGAAATTCCACATGATGTTTTATATTGGGGCCGACTGATGCAGTACCTAAACAGGCGAAAAAAAAACAAAACAAAAAAAACAGAAAACCAATATGTGCTTTATCTGTTGTGTTTGCTACTTTCTAAGACTAGTTGGTAAGAGAGTAAAAATTCCAACTGTACCATCTACGCAAATCCAGGACTTTCCTCTGCTTGATCTCTTCCATAGTCGCTTGTGGTGAAAAGTCCAGCACATTTCTGCTTGATCGGTCAGACGACTTCATTTTCTTTAAACAAAATTTCTTTATATTACCTATAAATAGAAATAATACATGGGTAGTATGTACATGTGATGCAAATTCATGCTCTGTGAGGTCTATGTTGATGTGCTTGTCTTCTTTTAGTTTCCTAGTTCTATTAGACTTAATACAGTCTTTGTAAAAGCATGGAGATGGATTACCTACAACTTGCATCACTACAAAATGACTTAAGGTTACATAAGTGACATAAATGGTCTATAGCATACATTATTTGCTTTTTCTTACTAGGAGCTTCAAATAGATTCATATAGAAATCACAATGGCTATGTAGTCATTTTACACATGTAGAAGTTAGCTGATCTAAATCAGTACTTTTTAAAATGACTAATAAATCTTACCTGTCCTGGTCTTTCGAGTTAAAACAGCATCAAAGTCAGTGGTGTCAATCTCCCAGGCTAAAATGGGCTTGGAGTTGCTGGAAAATGTCTCTTCTATATCACAGGCATCACCTGAAAGTGTATGGATTCCTCCAGCCTGGCCCTGGGAGATAGTGATGGTATTGGTTTGATTCAGTGGTGTGCTGCCATCGTGGCTGGACTGGGGAACATCTCTGGGAGTGAGGATTGGATGGGCTTGGTTGAGCAGTGCATAATCAGAGCACACTGTGTAGAATTTCTCCTGGGAATGTGTAACTGGGCACGTCCATGGGAGCTGCAGCTCTGCGCTGGAGGCCCGTCTGGTGCGCTGCGTATCACAGCTAAATGTGTTCAGGAGGCCACGCTCATTGTCTTGGCTTGGCAACCGCGTTGGGGGTGCCGGATCTTTGGCACCAGATATGTTACCGCCTTCACTTTCTGCAGCGTTAGGCATTGAACACTTTGATGACAAAGAGATTGCCTGTTGGTTGGTTTTGATCTCATATGACTCCTTGTCCCTGTTTTAGCAAAGCAAATAATGACAAATAAGAACGACTCAGCAGAATTAACCAAGAAATCAAAACGAATGCAGTAAATTGGGGAAAATTTAAAAATGTTATCTCGTTTTTCCCCAGAATGTTTGACCCATTCACGATTTCTAAGTGTAACTAGTCAACTTAAAACAAAACTACAACAACATGACTGCAGTAACATTGTCTTTATTAGTCATTTGAAAAATCATCTGGTTAAAGAGTGTAGTTCCAAATGCAAAACAAATTTTCTAGTTAAATATCTTTGCAGAAGATTTGAAAGAAATATTAAAGCAAATATTGTGCAATTTGAATTAAACATGAAATATCTAACCACAGAGCAAGAAAATACCCATTTTGACCAATGTAAACATTATTTCAGTATTTTATTTCACAAAAAAATAAATTAAGCAGATTCAAACCAGTAGTATTAACAGTAATTGTTTGTAAAAAAAAACAAACAAACAAACAAAAAAACAACAATAAAACAAAATAGCAGCACTTTGCAGAACCATCATGCAAACATTACTTTTGCATGATGCATGTTGTTAATAAACCACATTAATAGTTGTTTTTTACAGGTCTACTGTTTCAGGCTTCAGAGATGCTCTAGACAGGTTACAATGTTCCCACCTGCACTGAACACACTCTCAGAAGGGGCAATGGTTGCAGGAATACAGAGGGTTTTTTTGCAAGCTTTCCTAGTCTGGGGAATGTGTGTCCTCCACCAGTGAATTGTATGTATACACTAAATTAACGGTGAGCTCGTTTTTTACTTTGTCTGCTTCAGATTGAAGGACAGGTTGTGGTGCCGTTTTCTTAAAAAAAGCTTCCCATGGTTTTTTCCTCTTGACCCCAGCTTCTGTTCTTCCTGCTCCACATCCTGAGTCATCTGAACTGTTGTCTAAAGATTTTTGTCTGGCAACAAAGATGCCAGCTCTTTAACAATCCTTTTGCTTGATTCGCTCCAACTTGTCATGTTCGATGCAGGTTCGCTGTATTTGCAGTATTGTGCTTTTGATGTTTTGTCAAGTCTGTATCATCGTCTTGTGCTCATTATGAGACACTCACATATCCTTCACCCAACAATGCCCCAGTGAACTTTTGCAAAGGACTTACAGCTTTATTTACGGATTCCAAGACATCCATGTCTTTCCACGTTGGAACAAGCTGCCGAGTTTTTTTATTTTTTATTTTATCAGAGCCAAGGACCCGAGCTATAGTTTTCTCTTGTTCTTAAACTCGCTCAAGTTGTCTTGAACCACACCTGGTGGGGATCTTCATAACGAGCTGATGAGAAGGTAGGCCGCGCTCAGCTTGTGCAGATGCAAGATCTCTTCTCTTTTTCCAGCTCAAGGAAAACACACTTACAACCTTCTTGCACGCTGCAACTGCACGATCAACTCTGTGGTCCTTCACACCATGTTCTGTTAAAACAGAAAGCAAGACAGTGGATTTGAAATAGCAATTAATTCTTCTATGTGAGAAATATTGTGAAGAGATATCCCCTTCATAACTTTACATTATAAATCTATAACCAACAAACTCTCTAAAACTCAAGTTTGATGGAAAACATTATTAAAAAATTCTACTTTAAAAATAAATAAATAAAACCTATATATATATATATATATATATATATATATATATATATATATATATATTTTTTTTATTATTAGTTGCTGAGTGGCATAAACATTTCTTACAGTAAGGGTAGATTAACTTGTGTATGTACAAATGATCCTTCAGTGACCAAATAGCATTCATGGTATTTTTTTTGAAACTGGGAATTGTTTGTAAGTAATAAATTGATCTAGGAACAAGTCATTACTTTATTCCTTAACAGCCCTAACACAGTCCTCCACACTACTCAGTGGCACATGCAGTTGTCTCTCAAATTAAAATTTTTCTTTAACATAAAATGTTAATATCAGGGCATGTCTTGAAAACTGCAAGTGTTGCTTTGCTGTTAAATGGGAAATACTGTAGTGTGAGAGATGTAAATGTACAGCTCATTTATACATGTATATGAATTTGTGTTTGGAAACATCTTGTATCATTCTGTCTATCTCCCAAGTCACGATTCTGCCAGTGTTCATTAACTAGGTACATTTCTACATTTTAAAGATGCACAAATGGATTTTTATACTATTATTTCATTTCTCTATTTGCTAGTAATATAAATGTTGTTGAACATAGACTGTGTTCCGTACAGATCATATAACGGTAGAAATGCCTCATGCATCCTCTTTTTATTTTTGTTTATGAGCATTTTCCTACATAATTTTTGAAAAACACACACACACACACACACACACACACACACACACACACACACACACACACACACACACACACACACACACACACGTAACACACACATCTTTAAGTGATTGGCACTATTATTACAAAAGCAAATAAAAAAAATATTCATTGGTTTTTAATAATTATATTGAGCATAATTTAGGATATTAATGAAAAAAAAAAGTTATTGGAAAAAAAAAAAAACAGGATTTTATCGTTTGAATTATTAATCACACTTACCAATGGCATTGTGAAGACGATGTCCAAAGCACGGAAGATGGGTCCAGTTGTTCATCTTCATCGATTTGATCATGTTCATTCCACTGTCTGTGGTCACGCACGCTTGTCGATCCTCTACAAGCTTCCAAAAAGCCATTGCATCTTTAAAGTTCTTGACTAATTATTTCCCCAGTATGATCGTCAGAAAAATACCATGTCTGAAGGCTCATGTAAGGCTGAAGAGTACGAGTAGTCCACAGGTCAGTCATCATAGAAAGAAAGAAAAAAAAAAAACGCCTTCTCAAGCTGCTCTTCTACTTTTTCACGCGTTTTAATGTACATTTGGGGAATAGCCACTTCTGAAAAATATTTGCGGCTGTATCTTCATCAAATGCTGGAATAAATTAATAGTGCTGCCACTACTGGTTGCGACGGACTTTCGGCATATTTTGCATTTGACAAAAGTTTGTTCGACGTCTGACCTCTCAAATCCAAACCATTTCCAAACTGCAGAGGAAACGTTACAACCTATCGTTTGCACAAGGTCATCCGGAGGTAACGAGCCAGCCATCTCTAAGATGTACATTACTATCCTTTATAGAATGCTCTCAAATGTGAGCGGTTTTTCAGAAGCGCCCTCAATTATTCTGCCATTGGTGCAATGATGCATGGAAGCAGCAACATTTTTTTATAAAAAATCATGATATCAGGAAAAATCGCCTTAAAACATACATTTGAATTGATTGAACAAATCAGAAACGAAATAATAAAAAAAAAAAATCGCCCAGCCCTACTTCAGACCTTTATAATCGCTTAAATTTGTCTGAAATAAAGAGGAATCAAGCTGTACCTGGTCATTAAACTGTTTATCGGGCAAATCTCATTACTTTTGAGAGAGAAAGCCAGAAGTATGTGGACACCTGAGCAGTCACACTTAAATGTGCTTGTTGAACATCCCATCATAGATTTATTCTTCCTTTATATTACTAGCAGCATCTACTCTACTGAGGAGGCCTGATGTGCAGTAGATATTTCAGTTGTGTTCAAATGTACAATAGGGTTGCAATTTAGGGCTTTGTGTAGACCACTCAATTTCTTTCACATAAACACTGACTTCTTGTACTTTATGCACATAGCCATTGTAAAACAGGTCTGGACCTCTTATTTCCAGTGAAAAAACTAATGCTAGTCCATAGAAAGACATTTTATGCAGTTGTGTGCTTCAAACGTTGTGGCAACAGTTTGGGCAAGACCCACTCCACTTATAGGTCATAAAGGTCATGTGTCCACATACTTTGACCAAAGTGTATTATCCAAGATACTTGATTTCCACATCATTTCCACACCAGGTTCCTCCAGGTTCTTCTCCTAAAGCAGGTTGGAATGTAGACAGTAAAATGAATGTGTGTGCATTTGAGGCCCAGCAATAAAATAGGTCCCTTCCCGGGGTCCCTTCCTTCACACTGCCTAGTAGAGGTGGAACGATTGTCCGGCCGGCCAGTTAATCGTACTGATTTTTTTTTTTTTGTATTTTCTAAATTATTTGCCATTGGCCAATTGCGCTCAAATTAGGCTGATTATTAGGGAGGGACAGCTTATACAACAAACTGTTGAGTGTACGTTCTGTGCTTGCGTGTACGTTCTGTGCTACTGCCAAACCAGCAGGTGGCAGTAGTTTTTTGCGCCACGGACCGGTTTAATGTCAGACAATATTTTCACGGACTGGCCTTTAACGTTTGGCGAATAAATACAGCAAAATAAAACGACACGACCGGCATAAAAACTGGTATTTTCTAAATATAATAATAAACGTGAATCCACCGTGTTGCTTTTTGTTTATTTTGCTAGCTTGGGGATTTCAATTTAGCGGTAATGTATTTTGTGTTAGCGGCCGGAGCAGCCCCTTTAAGAAGGTAGCGGATGGAGGTAAGACATGTGACCGAGGCAAGCATCATGGCGCAGAGAATCCGGGAGTTTTCTAAAATAAAACATTGTTAAGAATCAGATAATAAATAAAAACAGAAATAATCTAAGTTATGTAGGGCTGGGCGATATGGTCTAAAAAAAAATCCCCGATTTTTTCACAAAAAATCCGATTTAAATCGATTTTTTCCCCCTGCTTAAAATCAACCTGCATATGACAAAGAAAATGTTCAAAAAAAAGTTGTAACTTTATTAAATGGGTTAAAGTGCAATCAGAAACAACAAGCCATTGTACATTGTGAAAATAGAACGTAACATAACATAAAATGAGCAAACCTACAAAGAAAAATGTTTTATGAGTGTTTAAATGTGGAACATGATTGAAAATTCACCTGAGGTTTGGAGTGATTTTGCCTTTACTTAAAAACTCCACAGTAAAATGACTTGAAATTTGAAATTAGAATATAATAGACAGTGAGATTCTAAATAAGAATTATTTGAAAGATTGAGCAAACCTCAAAAAAATGTTTTATGAGCGTTTGATTGTGGTGATTCAAATGCTGTGATTGTTCTGTTTCTTAACGGAAACGCCGTTCTGAAGCGTCTTTACAGGTATTTTGACCGCTCCCACCACCCATACCGGAAGTGTACGATTAGACGCGCAACACTAAACAAAGTGCGGCTGCTTAACCGTGTATTTTCAGGATGCGGCTGCTTAACCGCAGTCCTGTGCTGCCGCTGTCTTGTTCACTTCGTAGGGCCCTACATCTCTCCCACTCGACAGCATGCCTCTGTTTGAGATGCTGCAGTAAATTGGTGGTACTGCTACCTTTGCATTCTCGCAAAAACATTTAATGAACAGTAGATGCTGATGTTTGCATTTACACTGTTTGTGTAGCGAACTTTTCTAGACGATCTATTTTAAGCTGAATTTTAGAAACATCAAACTCTATAGTCACAACATACGATGGTCACAGAATCTGGTGTAACACCGGTCCGCGGCCCAGGAGCTGGGGACCACTGATCTAAAGTATGCAGCGTTTATACGCAGCATTTATACTGCTAAGTTGCAAAGACAAGTAGCAAGAATGACAGTTTGTCAGTTTCGCTAAAAAAAAAAAAAAAAAAAACAAACCCACCGAAGATCAAAACCTACCAGACCGTCAGCTTGGTATTAACGAGGGCTTTAAGTTCTTATCCTTCGTACTTAATAAAGACTTATATATTTCAATGGTTAAGTATGATGCTACTATGGGAGAGAGAATGAGAGTAACATTTAACCAGCTGTAGTTTAGGCTACATGTAGGCAGGGGTACAAAAACCTGCTAACAAGTGCACTGATTAGAAAGGGTTGTGGTATTAAATAAAGGTTTAATAGAAGCAATTTTCTATATCATGTCTTATTAATTAACCGTTAAGATTAATTAGTGGTGGAGAAAAAAAAAATCGGCCAAAAAAAAATCGGCATCAAATATCGGCATCGGTCGGAGAAAAACCCATATCGGTCGACCTCTACTTGCCTAATGTTCCTGAGATCCACTGCAACTCTGATCTATATGGAGTGATAACTGAATAATAAATGAATGAATGACTGAAATAAAATGAAAGTATAAAAGTAATTTAGACAAAATGACCCAATATGTTTCACCTAGTCCACTCTAATGTCAAATGTTTGTGTTCTGTAAAGTATTTATTTATTTTATTGGCAACAGTGGGGGATCCTGTAAATGTATAACGTGTTCAAGAACATTTACTCCTCAGAACATCTAAAAAAAAAAAAACAGGGTAAATGTATAGAAATTAGGTTTTACTTCCTTTTTTCCCTAATGAATATACACCTATTTACAGGGTGTGTTATTCTGAGCCACACAGAAAGGCCTCCACACTGCCACCATAGACTACATATGCTGCACATATAAGCATATGCATATACAAATTGTGTTATTCCTTTATGAACACTTCTAAAGGGTGACTAAATAAAGATGTTATATAAAGACAACACTGACATCAGCCTTTTTAGCTGAATGCAGCTACAGTGTAGCGTCACAAGATGATTCAATAACATAACCCACCCTACAATGGGACGACCTGAAGGTTCCACCAGGATCCTGTCAAAATGTCCATAAAATGTGTCTAATCCTAAACAACATAAATAAAACCCGATAGATATATAAACACGTACCTTCGCGTTATCAACCAAGCGATTAAAAACAACACCGCTTTTCTCTCCATCCACTGGCCTTCAATTGTAGGTGCTCAGCTGGTTCATACCAAACGCAAAATTAGGGAGGGTTGTCCGAAATCATAAACAATTTAGTGTCCAATACTTTAATTTTAACTTTACATGTAATAAGTGTCAATATAATACGTGCTTCAAAAATAGAGATTGGCCAATATTATGAGCCGTGTGCCGTCTAAAAGCAATAGAAAGGTGCACAGAAAATGTCCCCCCCCCCGCGGTTTACTTTAACGGGTGAAGAGCACAGCTGAGCTGGGAGTCATTTTTGGGTAAAGGATGCGCGTAATTTACGCATAAACCGCGCAGATCATTTCTTGCACAAAACTAAATATGTAAACATAACACGCCCGCGACCTTTTTATTATTTAAAAAAATGCAATGTCGGTATAGTTGTTTTCAAAAGATCAAATCTGATTTTTTTTTTTTTTTTTACAGTCAAATGTTGTCTTAGACTACTATTCATTGAAACGATGAAGCCTTAGTAATGGAGAAGTCAAAGCTAGTGTTGGAATTAAATGGATTAATATAATAAATATTAATGGTCCTGATTATGTATATAGAATGATACATATTTTACAGGATATTGTATGCATATACTCACTCTAGTAAAAAGTGACCCACGTGGGACGTAACCGGTTAAGGAGTCACATTGGTCAGGAATAGGAGGAAGCAAAATGTCGTTATGAATAATTAATCCATTTCTTCCTTATCAGGAGCTGTTTTGGTCTTTGCTCGGTTCACGTTTCTGTTAATGGTTCGTTGCCTTTTCCCTGAAGTTTCAACAGCAGCAAGTGGATTTTCTTAACCTGCTCTTATAGGTCTGTTTTTCTGTCTTACACGCCTTATAATGCAGCATCTTCCTTTTTTAATTGTATATAACTTTCTTAAATATTTCTCCCAATACTTACAAATGCCTTAATCCCTGATTTCTGTTCATTAATAATGTTATACACTGGCTTTACCATTAACCTTAAGTCTTTACAGGATCAAGAACATAATATAAATTGATTATCTGTCAAATCAGCAACCAGCATGGGATACTTCCTTGTTTTTCTTCTTCTTCTTCTTCTTCTTCTTTTTTTTTTTTTTTTTTTTTTTAATTTATTTATTTATTTTTTTATGTTTTTATGTTTTTTTTATGTTATGCATTCCTCCTAAAAGAGAAAGAGGGAACTGACTGTGGAAGTGTTGCTTTAATGACTTATGAACCCAGGCAATGTGTTGGTCAAGCTTTTTAAATCCTGGAGGCAGGCTCATTGTTCAGTATGTTAACTTTTCAAGAAGAAAGAAACAATTAAGCAAGTAAAAAATGATCAAATATTATAAATGACTTATTAACTGGCATTTGTAGCTCACCAGCAGAACTTTAACAGGCATATCATTGTTTTAATTCAGCTGTGATGATTTATGTGATGATCATTGAAGGTTGTGATGTGGATAAATGAATGATGTGGTTTCCAGGTAACCAGTATGACTCAGAAGCTGATGATTATCGACACTGACTGTGGCATAGATGATGCCCAGGCTATAATGCTGGCTCTTGCTTCATCCAATGTTAAGATCTTGGGCATCACCTGCTGCTTTGGAAACAGTGACGTGGACAATGTTTGTCAGAATGTTCTGCGTGTACTGTCTGTGTGTCAGCGTACTGAGGTAGGTCCAGTGCTGACCACAAGACAATGTCTGACATCTATATACACTGATCAGGCATAACCTTATAGCCACCGAAAACAGGCATAACTTTATGACCACCTGCCTAATATTGCGTTGGTCCCCCTTTTGCTGCCAAAACAATTCCGACCCGTCGAGCTGTTCCTTTCTTGGACCACTTGTGATCGGTATTGACCACTGCAAACTGGGAACAACCCACAAGAGCTGCAGTATTGGAGACGCTCTGACCCAGTTGTCAAGCCATTACAATTTTGCCCTTGTTAAACTCATTTAAATCCTGCCCATTTTTCCTGCTTCTAACACATCAACTTTGATTACAAAATGTTCACTTGATGCCTTATATATCCCTTCCTCTAACAAGTGCCATGATGAAGAGATAATCAGTGATATAAACTTTACTGGGCATAATGTTATGCCTGATCAGTGTATACAGATTAACATTGATTTTTCTAAATGAAAAATGCTTGTGTTATTGTGAATGAACCGATTTAATTGTTTGACCAAACTGCTCAAATCTCATCTTTGCATAAGTGAATAATCTCACCTGCATTTTATAGACCTCACCTGCTGCTGTAATCCAAAATACTGTCCTGTGCTTATCCCAGGACTCTTAGTCACAGAATACTTAAATTTGTGCTATTTGTATAATGTAATTATTTATAATCTGGTGCCACAAACAAAAGGACTGGTTTACTTTTTTAGTCTGGTTCCTTTTAAATCTATTTATATTCAGTCCCACAAGAAACAATGTAAGTAGTACAGTGACCATTGGTGCAGTCATTATCCTGCCTCACCATATAATTACACCTTATTACAAAAGTTGAGAAATGTCCTTATTAAACTGCTTTGTGACAATGTCATTTGTTAAATGATAAACAAATCTTAAACTAGGTTGAGGATGTGGCTTAGATTCAAAGCCTGTCTGGGGAACATTGGGTATGGAGTGAGAATAAATCCTGGATGGACTCCATTCCATTTTCAGGCACTATACACAGTTTATTCTCGAATCCCTTGTGGGCATAAAGAGAACATGTGAAACTCTACACAGAATAAAACCCAAACTCAGGATTAAACAAGGGAGCCTGGGGATGTGATGTGGCACTCTTACCCACTGTGCCAGACGACTGTTCCTAACCACAATCACTTAAATGTTGTGGTATTTATTAAATACATTCAAACTTTTTTTTAAAACTAAAATCTCAAGGTGTACCAGTAACAAATGATGAAGGTGAAAGTATTCAGCTGATAAATCTGGGGATTTTCCCAGAAACTGACTGGGCCATGGTCACACGGACATTCAATAATTACACTATGATCATATGCCTTTTCAGATTCCTGTTTTTCGAGGGGCAGCAAGCTCTTTGGTTGGAGCTCCGAAACCATTCAAAGATCATTTCGGGACAGATGGCTTGGGAGACGTTCTGCAGGACAGAGACTCAGAGACTTGGAAATCACAAATGCAGAAAGAGCATGCAGTTAATTCTTTGATCAGACTGGTGAATGAGCATCCAGGGCAGGTGGGGAAACTACTTGTATTTAATATAAAATAGTAATGTACTGTACTTGGCAACTGTCTGCCCTCTTGTGGCTGACTGTGTTTTTTTCATTTAAAAGGTTTCTCTTGTTGCTCTGGGACCACTCACGAATTTAGCTCTGGCTGTTAGAGTGGACCCAAGCTTTCCCCAGAAGCTAAAGGATTTTTACATCATGGGAGGCAACATGGAAGGTAGAAAGCAAAGCTTTGTAAAGCTTACTTAATCAAGCAGGACTTGCTCTGAGAATTGTTTATTTTTGCAGGTAAGGGAAATATGATGCCCTGTGCAGAATTTAATTTCTGTATGGATCCTGAGTCTGCCTATATAGTCTTGGAGGAATATGTGTGTCCAACACACATAGCTACCTGGGAGTTTACCTGCAGGAACAAGCTCTCTTGGGTAAGAATTGAATAGATGTGTGGGAAAGAATCATTTATTTATTTGCTTGTGATGCTAAAATGGTTTTCTTTTCTTTAAAATAGTTGCTGATATGAAAGTTGCACTTTTACAGAAAAATCAGTGACACATGGTGTGATGTGGGTTAGCACAAAGTAGTGTTTCCACTCAGAAGTGTATTATTTTTAAATAACAGCACATTTGATTTCTTGTATACCAGAGCACAGTACAGTTTATACTAGGCGTGTAACGGTACACGTATTCGTATGCGCGAAATCGCTGCCACTTCCTGCCATCCCCAAAGTTTTTATGACCGTCTAGCGATATGGATTCTTTAGCATTTTATGTAGAGCTTCAAGAATTTCTCGTTATATGAGAAAATCCTTACAATTCCACATAATGAGGGAGGGAGGGAGTGAATGAAGGATGGAAGGAATAAAGACATTTGTTAAAGTATGCTAAAATAAGTAGAACAGTTAAGTAGAACATATCTTTAGAATATTAATTGTAAAAAACCACACGCATACACATTTGTATTACCCAAATAGGGTCTAAACTATTGTTCTATCTAAACTAAAATGTAAACTCTTTAAAAATGTTCCATTTATTACAAATGTAATCAATATTTTTTTTTTTGAAAATGTAATTATTATAATAAGTGTATTGCATTAACTTGATTTATTTCATTTTTATATTTTATATATTATTTAATTAGACATTTAATAAAAAATTTCAAATGTTGAATTTTACAAATGTTAGTAATAATAAACTAATAATAAAATAACTGAATAAAAACTAACTAATAAAATAGTATAATTTTGTTGTGCATTTCTTCCTCCAAACTTGAACCAAACCGTGACCACCAAAAAAAAAAAAAAAAAACACCCCAAGGTACGTAACGAACCATGAATTTTGTGTACCATTACACCCCTAGTTTATAGTATATAAAGTTTGTGGAACATCCATAGTAAAGGTTCCTCCTAATTAGGTGTTACTAAAAAAAGAAAACTTAGTGAAAAAGTAAAGTCAACCAACACCTTTTGTATTAGCCTACTTCATTAAGATGTTATGCACATCCCTTTTTTGTTTTAGGAGTTCTTTGATGAGCTGATCTCACAAGACACCGCAGCTGCTCATTTTATGAAGGTGATCACCTCCAAATGTTGGGCTTTCTCCCGGGAGTCTGAAAGAACCGTGAAAGATATACTTTTCGGGTCAGGGTTCGTGCCCTACGATTCCTTTGCTGTGGCAGCGTGCGTGGATGACAGTCTGATCACAGAAAGCATAAAGTGTGGCGTTCGCGTGGAGATCCAGGGGGAACTAGGCCGAGGCATGATGGCACTGGATTTCACAGGCAAAATGAAAAATCATCAAGTGTTTGTCATGAAGACCTGCAACCTCGATAAGTTCAAGTCCATGCTCATGGGTTCTTTACAGCAACCATGAGGGGTTTTGTGGGTGAAGTTTTCCACATTCTACTCATAAGTTTTGGATTTTAAAGAAAAAAAATAAAACAATGGTGCTTCTGAACTCAAATCCATGTTTATGCATCGTCATGCAGTTCAGATTTTTACCTCAGTAAATGAAAATGGAATATGTAATTTTGCTCCATATTGATTTTTCAGTATTAATAAAAGCCAGTACAAAATCCAATAGAAGTCACTGGTGGTTCACAGCCTTAATCATGGGACCTGCCGGGTTAGACAGAAGCATTGATGCTGGTATATGAGGTTAGAATGGCACTTGGCAATTAAAAGCAAATATACGAAATTATATTGTGATATTCTGGATATACGATGCACCTCACCTGAAATTTCTGATTACACTCAATGTATTACATAATTGTCATTGTTTAAAGATTGACATCACACTAATTAACCCACACCCATCACACTTTTTTCAGTCATATTTTTTCAACGTTACATTATCTATCTTGCAAAACACTGCAATAGGCACACACACACACACACACACACACACAAATTAGATTCTTTTTGTATATATTTTAGTAGTGTATATGCAGAAAAAAAAAAAAAGAGCCACCACACAGTAAATATTGCTGCCTGATATGTTTATTTCAACCAATGTAACGGATGTCTCAGTCATGGTGACAAATGAACTATGTAGAAAACAACCCCCTTTCTGGTGTTTCAACTCCTTCAGACGTTAAATTAAAATCCAATTTTTGCAAATAAACCATCCTTTTAACCAGAATTCAATAAAAATAATAAGTTAAACCTCGAGTTCGCAATGCTGTCATAAACTGGCATTGACCATAAAACACCGGACAAAGACTTCCGAGGTCCTGGGAACACAATCCTGTAGCTTCTTTAACTGTGACACGAGTTACTAGAAATCAACAGGGTTGGCCAAATAGGTGCTAAAATGAATGAAAATTCTTAAATCATTGCCCATTTCTTCTGAAGAGAAGGGATTTAACACAAAGTGCTCCATTTCTAGTTATAGGTAATACTGCACTTAAGACCATACAGTAATACTGGGCCATATACTTTAGTTCAAAAGAAAAAAAACCCAAACAGTATTACTCAAAATCTGGCTGTTTTAAAATAATAAAAATGGGCAATCTACTTTCTTTAGCTCCATGTTTAGAGCTTTAGAAGGGTTTAAATAGAAACTTGGACAAACCAATTCGAACAAAATGTATCCAAAGAATTTAAAGTTAAAATTATATCAGCATACCTAGGACCTTTTGTAACAAGAAAAAACTAAAGACACCCTAATAACTGAAACCATAACGACATTCGTTTTGTTGCTGCAGGGGACCGGTGTTCCTTCCTCTTTTTAGTTATTGTTGCTCTTGTCAGGGTTGTTGGGCCAGGGATCGGAGTTCCAGCGGCTCAGCGATGGCGGCCATCCGTTCCAGGGGTTGTAGGTATGGCCAAGATCGGTCGGGGCAGGAGTGGGTGGAGCAGTGTGGCTGACTAAATCAGAGATTGGTGAGGAGTGTAGGGTGGAGTCAGGACCCGCAGACCAGATGGAGTTGCTGAAGGACAAACTTGGGGACCAGGGGTTCCGAGACTTTCCCAGCATGGTCTACAGACACAGATAACAAAGGTTAACAAGTCGGATATTATCTAGACACCAGGCAAAGGGAACTTATGAGAAGGGAATTATGCTACACAGCATTATGGGACAGATCTGTCTTTTTAGCTGTATACAAACTTTTGGCAGAATTTTTTTGTCCCCCAGTTTATTCTTAATAAATAATGCTGCTTCATGAAC
The DNA here is from genome assembly GCF_014805685.1 of Silurus meridionalis. NCBI lineage: Eukaryota > Metazoa > Chordata > Actinopteri > Siluriformes > Siluridae > Silurus > Silurus meridionalis. Next base: position 24,549,738 of record NC_060884.1, read on the forward strand.
TTAGTGGGCATTTAAAGGATAAAATAAATTTAGGATAAACTTTATTTAAAAAATTATAAAAAATTGCAAGAAGCAACATTTGGAAAAAATCTTCCTATGATAAAGCAAATGGAATGTGAATACAGGGACTAGGAGGCAATTAAAGGTCAGCAGACTGACAATAAATGAACAATTTTGCTTTACTGAATTGTGCACATTTGCAAGCAAATATACACTGCCTTGCGAAAGTATTCGGCCCCCTTGAACTTTGCGAACTTTTGCCACATTTTAGGCTTCAAACATAAAGATATAAAACTGTAATTTTTTGTAAAAGAATCAACAACAAGTGGGACACAATCATGAAGTGGAACGAAATTTATTGGATATTTCAAACGTTTTTAACAAAAAAAACCTGAAAAATTGGGCGTGCAAAATTATTCAGCCCCTTTACTTTCAGTGCAGCAAACTCTCTCCAGAAGTTCAGTGAGGATCTCTGAATGATCCAATGTTGACCTAAATGACTAATGATGATAAATAGAATCCACCTGTGTGTAATCAAGTCTCCGTATAAATGCACCTGCACTGTGATAGTCTCAGAGGTCCGTTAAAAAGTGCAAAGAGCATCATGAAGAACAAGGAACACACCAGGCAGGTCCGAGATACTGTTGTGGAGAAGTTTAAAGCCGGATTTGGATACAAAAAGATTTCCCAAGCTTTAAACATCCCAAGGAGCACTGTGCAAGCGATAATATTGAAATAGAAGGAGTATCAGACCACTGCAAATCTACCAAGACCTGGCCGTCCCTCTAAACTTTCAGCTCATACAAGGAGAAGACTGATTAGAGATGCAGCCAAGAGGCCCATGATCACTCTGGATGAACTGCAGAGATCTACAGCTGAGGTGCACACTGCCATAAACATTTTCTGTGTATGTGTATATATAGGTATATATGTATGTATATATACATATATATTTAGATATCTTTATTTATCTGCCTTCTTTTTCTTAGTATATTTTTCTTAAATTTTGTTAATTTTATTTATATTTTTATTCCCCTTTTTACCCTATTTTATTCCCTCATGCCGGACCGTCGTTAAAAGCATTTCACTGCATGTCGTACCCTGTATGTATGTGTATGTGACAAATAAAATTTGATTTGATTTGGTGGGAGACTCTGTCCATAGGACAACAATCGGTCGTATACTGCACAAATCTGGCCTTTATGGAAGAGTGGCAAGAAGAAAGCAATTTCTTAAAGATATCCATAAAAAGTGTCGTTTAAAGTTTGCCACAAGCCACTTGGGAGACACACCAAACATGTGGAAGAAGGTGCTCTGGTCAGATGAAACCAAAATCGAACTTTTTGGCAACAATGCAAAACGTTATGTTTGGCGTAAAAGCAACACAGCTCATCACCCTGGACACACCATCCCCACTGTCAAACATGGTGGTGGCAGCATCATGGTTTGGGCATGCTTTTCTTTAGCAGGGACAGGGAAGATGGTTAAAATTGATGGGAAGATGGATGGAGCCAAATGCAGGACCATTCTGGAAGAAAACCTGATGGAGTCTGCAAAAGACCTGAGACTGGGACGGAGATTTGTCTTCCAACAAGACAATGATCCAAAACATAAAGCAAAATCTACAATGGAATGGTTCACAAATAAACATATCCAGGTGTTAGAATGGCCAAGTCAAAGTCCAGACCTGAATCCAATCAAGAATTTGTGGAAAGAACTGAAAACTGCTGTTCACAAATGCTCTCCATCCAACCTCACTGAGCTCGAGCTGTTTTGCAAGGAGGAATGGGCAAAAATTTCAGTCTCTCGATGTGCAAAACTGATAGAGACATACCCCAAGCGACTTACAGCTGTAATCGCAGCAAAAGGTGGCGCTACAAAGTATTAACTTAAGGGGGCTGAATAATTTTGCACGCCCAATTTTTCAGTTTTTTATTTGTTGAAAAAGTTTGAAATATCCAATAAATTTCGTTCCACTTCATGATTGTGTCCCACTTGTTGTTGATTCTTTTACAAAAAAATGACAGTTTTATATCTTTATGTTTGAATACTTTCGCAAGGCAGTGTATTTTCACTAAACTGATAAGCTGATTGCAGTCGCACAACTATTATGAAGGTTTTATATAAAATCTGTAATTACATTCCACTGTCTAAAATGGCCCTGATGACCCTTGAATTGAAAAGTAACTAACTAGATGAATCAAAACAAGAACAGTTATGTTTGTTTAGTATTATTTCAATTCTTAATTACTTTGCAACCCAACAATTGTTAGATTGCCATATTCCCTTGCCTTACTAAAACAGTATTCAAACAAAAAAAGAATTACAAAATGAAAAGAAAGAGAATTTTTTTTACTCATTTCTGTTTCAAAACAAAAATCAGTTAAATCTTCTCTTTTTTTAATGGCAGGTAAACATTCTTACAGTTGTTGGAGTGGTAGGGGAGCCGTTGCTGGTAGGCCAGGGGTTTGAGTGATCAGTGTCCCAGATGGAGGGGGTCACATGGGAGTATTCAGGCCAGCTTGACTGTTGCTCTGAATTCTTGGATCCTGTTATTCCAAACACTGGGGGGGAAAAAACATTTTTGTTTTGCAATAAACATGCATGCTGGCTAGTGTTTCATGTTGCACTGTGTCTATATACCTGTAGCCAAGTTGAATGGGTTGTGCGCTCCAAAAGTTGAGAAAGAATTGGTGGAACTATAACCAGGGTTGCTCATGTTGTCAGTAGGACTCCATAAACCAGAACTGTTCACAAATGAAATTACATATTGTAAATAAAAAATGTCAGGATTTTAGATATCATGCCCAGTGTATGCGAATGATGGTTAACTTGCCTGTCAGAGCTGTCACTCTCCACTGATGTCATGTGAGATAGGCCCATCTTTTCAAGACCTTCAGCCTTTACAGAGCCACTGCCACCTATGAATGTACCCACAGACAAATTAAAAATGCCTGTACTAAACAAAGCAAATACATGGGTACATTGTTTTAAATTTATTAAGTTAATTATTTTTACTCACCAGGGCTTTTGTCATATCCAGCAGCCACCGCTGCAAAGGTGGGATTCCCATTTTGACCAGGTAAAGATGTGGACTTGACCAGTTTGTTACCAGGGGCCTTCTTTGAGGTTACCTCACTAAAAATAAACCAGGTTAATTAATTAATTAATACATATATATTTTTAACAAAAATGGGAGGTCTGAAGATTTTTTCTTTTTAGACGACTTTGAGTAAACGGTAAAGCATGTATTGAAGCTAATACTTTCTTTTGAGAAAGTCTAAAACACTTCAGATGTTCAACTAGAACACAGTTGCAGGAAATTAGGAAATTTCCACCTTTACCATCTTTTCACTAGCACCACTTAATGGAAAAGTTAATATATCAGTGGTTGTGTCTGCAGGACCAGGGATAGAAAATGAGGAAAGAGGTACCTGCTGGTGTTAAGCACACTGCTGTAGCTGTTGCGGGGAATCAGGGTAGGAGAGATAGGTGGAGGGGAACAAGTTCTGGTAATAGCAGATATGGGTCGCTTCAGAAAATGGTCTGCGTTCATGGTCTGCAGCGAGATCTGCTGAAGACTGTCTGCTTCTGATACAAATAAAAGACAGGAATTTGCGTGTTTACCACACAAACTACAACTGAGAATGATCGTGCTATATATTATGTGAGAACACACAAGACAGTTTCTTTATATATTTAAGGTACACCTTTAACAGACTTACGGACGCTAGCTTTAAGTGGAACGTCCCATTCTGGTGGAGGGGACTCCTTCTCCCCCTCTGAGCCACTGCTGAAGTCATGCAGAAAACCATTTAACTTGGCCAATGGAGATGGACGTCCTTCCTCCAGCTTTTCACAAGACACTAATAAAAAGAGTTTATAGTTTATTTGCAAGAGGCTTCTAGAGGAAACAAAGAGCATTTTGTTTAAACCAGTAGTTTATGCTCACGTCTCGGTTTCTGTGATGGTCTCGGTTTGGGGGCATTCTGTGTTCCTGTATTAATGACCGTTTTGGGGAATGTCTTGCGCTGTTTGTTTTCTAGTGGAGTGACATAGGGAAGTTCCAAAGAACTAAAAAAAAAAAAAAAAAAAATTTTGGACACATGAATATAAGAAGAAAAAGGTCAGTCAAAATGCTTACAAGAATTGCTAAACAGAAAGTGGATGTGAAAGAAGTAATAAGATATACAGATGTGCTTTTCAAATTATGTTTCAATTAACCTGGTCTTTTCCACTTGATTCTCTTTTTTTGTTGTTGACTGTTTCTTATTTTTGGGTTTAGTGGATGAGGGAGGTACTTCTTCTCGCTCTTTTTCCACTGTAACTGTTCTGACCTTCTTCTTCACTGGTTCCTGTGTAATACAAAAAAATAATAAAATAAATAAATCACCAAATAAAAGGCATTAAAAACTCTGCTAACTACAACCATAACACCTTGTCCCGAAATGGCAAATAGATATCCAAGTGAGAAAGCCTGCTGTATTTAAATACCTCTTTAATAATAGTTTCTGTGTCAGGGTTGGAGGTCTCGGTGGTAGTTGAGGAGCTATCATCAATATCGCCAAGGGTCTCTTTTAAATCTTCTTGGGTCTTTCCTTTTGCTTTTCTCTCTTTTTCCTCTTTCTTTTTTTGAGTCTTCGTTTTACTCTTCATTTTCCCTTAAATTACAGTAAAAATAGTTATGATCAAAATGTCTCTGCCATTTTCAGAGAATTATTCGAATTTAGAGCATCAATTCTCACAGTGTGCTACCTTTGCTTTGTGCAGACTGTTGTATGTTCTGTTCCATGAACGTATTAACAGCAGGAGACTCAGGCCGCTGCAAGTCTTTGTCCATGGCCACCAGAAGTCTTTTGTAGTCCTGCTCTTCTGTGCTTTGGCCTCTAAGGGACTGAGATGGCAGAGTTGTGCTCAGGTTCTGAAGTTCCTCCAAGTGGTTTGTTGTTGGCAGCTGTGGATGTGGGTGCTGCTGCTGATGTTGTTGTTGTTTAGAATTTCGTGATTTACGATAAGTCAGCTGGTTAAGTCCTGAGCTGCCATCTTTGTTGAGCTGAGAGGAAGAAGGGGAGGAAGCTTGCATAGATGAGCGACCTGAGCTGCCTCTGGATTTGCTGTCCCCTAAAACGGCGCTGCCATTGGAGCTAGAGTGTAGGCCGCCCTGGCGCCCACCGGCGCGACCGCTCCCACCTGAACCATACACTCCTCTGTTCGAGTTTTGGTGCGAGTCGCCAAAATCGTTTAAGCTAGAGAAACATAAAACGTTTTATTTTGTTGTTTTTCTTTGGCAGTAAAGTATGGATAAGGGCACCCACTAGAAATTTCATCAACTTACTTTGGATCACTTTGTATCCGTACAATTTCCCTGAGATCAAATGGTTTTCCAGTCTCCATGGGAGAGTTGGATTCCAAAGATAGGCATCGCTTGAAAGGCTCCCATATTCCCTGTGCCTCCAGATACGCGGTGGCGATAACCAGTAGGAACATAGAGCTATAGAAATTTGAGAAATGCAGATTGTTCAGGTACTGACTGTAAGAATTATGTGCTTAAAACTGCACATAAAGATGAGTAAAGAAGTCAGTTATTCTAAGTATAAAACAAGAAAAGAAGAGCCAAACATATCTCAGATAGACTAGATTATTATTCATTATGTAATTGCAGAAATACTTGAGAATAAAAACTGTGAACACAAAATTGTGCATGATGATAAGATTTATTAAAATCTGTTGAAAATATTTCCTCAAATTTGCCTGGGAGATCTTTTTTTGGAAAATTAGGCACATACACATAAACCTAATCTTCACATTTTTTAAACAACCCATAGGCCTTGGTGCTCTTGGTGCCAATGCTAGCTGGACACAATTGACTAAATTTTAAATGGAGTTGGAAAGCTGATTGTTTAAGATAATTTTCCTCTGTTAAAAATTCAAATGCCCTGCTTGGCCCTGTTGTGTTTGTTTTTCATAATAAGAATTATTAAGATAAAGTGTGCTGACCTCATAAACAGGGATACAATGATGTAGAGCTCCAGCTCCCAGTTGGGTGGAGGAATGGTCTCCACACATGCAGCCAGCATGTGGTAGGGCAATGAGGCGTTCAGTATGAACGTGAACTCTGAGCCACCCGCCGACACCAACTTCAGCTCTCGGATGACTCGTGATGAAGTAAAATCTGGTGTAAACCTGTACCCCACACACACACAAAATACACACAGATACACAGTGCATGTTACTTTCATTATTTATACTGAGTAAGCCCTAAGCCAGAAGATAAAACCTGAATGCAGATAATTTGTTCATAGTTAAATTTATTATTAACCTTAAAAGAGATGTCTTTCAAAGCTCCACAAATGATCCACATTTATGCCTGACATTCTCCAAAGTATTTACAAGAAAAAGTATCCAAGGAAAGACAACAAAAAGGCGATTCATACCTCCACAGGGGCCTGGAGGAAACAGCACAAACATGCTGGTTCAAATGTATTAATAGTGCCTTATGCACCAGAGCACACAGTTAACAGGTGATGTTTACCCACCAACCTGAGGTTGGCTACACTGATCTACTTTCTCATCTACATTTCTGCTGCAGAAGTTATTTTGTTTATGATTTCTAACCACATTTTTATAAGACACTTTGTTTTAACTGCCAAAATAAAATCCTCATTACTAATTCCTGACACGATCAACCAGACTATGATTCCAAACTACAACATGCCTGTGAAGTAAAAATAGAGATTGAGGCACTCACAGAATAATGAGGTCTTTCGATGTGTTTGGTTTAAGTGCAAATTCTTGACAGTTGAGAACTTTAAATCCATATCCCTCACAAGTAGTGCCACTGATTTCGATGGAACGGATGTGAATAGGCAGGAGCCCTGTGTTTTCCAGCCTGAATGTCTTTCGCAGGGTGAAATTTGGCTCCTTGGGTTTGTCTTTTTTGTTAAAGAGGGAAAAAAATACAATAAGGTTTAGAACAAAGATAAAAATTTAAAGCATGGGATAATTAAATACAATTATAAAACAAATCTTTCATAAACAATGTAAACTAATTATAATTAAATTATTATGGGGTTTAAAAAAAAAAAAAAAAAGCACAGTGAATGCATAAACCGAAAACAGAAAAACCAAAGTCAGCAAAACATTGTGAAAGGTAAGTGTATTGCAGTACACACTCACATGGTGTTACAAAACATGACATGGTGTCATGTGTACTATAAACATATATAATGAAGAAAGACTATAGCTTACATAATAACTGCAGTTACATGTACAGATCTTAACATTTGAGAATAACTGTTGTTTCGAAAACATGTATTGAAAAAGGAAGTAGGTAGTAATTGGATGTTCAAATGACAAAACCGCAGAGGGAGCCAAGTGGAGTTTCTTAAAATGTTCACAAATTTTAAAATTACGGTAAGCCATAAACACACTCACTTTCTGAGCAGTCTTTAAGGAGTGCCTCAGTCATCTTAAATCTTAGTGAGCTGCCTGGTCCTGGATGTTTCCCAGCAAGCTTTAGACTTTCTCTGGTCCCCTGACCATGCACCATAATCAGGTCCACCACAGTCAAGTTGTTTCTATACAAAAATCACAAATCATTAAAAATCTTATATCAAAAACATGTAACGTGTAGACGTTTACCAAGCTGATATCCTTTTGGCACCAAAAATTACTTTCTTTCTGGAAGAACAGAAGCAATTGTTTGTAAAATGTAATGAACTACAATGTAATGTTACCCAGCACAATGTCTATTTGTGGGGAAAAAGAAAAAAAAAAAAAAAAGTGTTGACCATGACTGGAGTAAACAAAATACTTTTTTTTTTTTTTTACACAAATGAATGGAGACTAATTTATTTTCAATCATATTCAAATTCAGGCATTTACCTCTAATTCTTATTTGACAAAATTTTCACTCTTCACCCAGCTGACACTTTTCATTGAAGTTAGACAATTCTGAAATATGGGGTTCAGTAGTTGAGCACAAAAGTATTTTGCGGTAGATTTTTAAGTTTGTGACATTTACCCTTTACTGCCATTTTATATAAGATCAAGTCACAAAGCTTTTATTGTCATTTCTACCATATATAGCGGACTCAGTACACAGTAAAATGAGACAACCTTCCTCCAGAAGCCTGGTGCTCCATTAAACAACATGGAGTGACATCACACAACATAAAGCTACTTAACAGAACACAGAGCAAGGAAAAGAGTAAGTGTCCTCACCACATAAAGTGTATTGTGTGCAACCGAGTGCAAACAGTGCAGACAGACACCATAAGACAGTGTGGGACAGATACACAAAACACATAATAGCGCTGACCAGTAAACCAACTGTATAATACGATTATACAGTAATGTGCAAAAGAGGACTATAAACAAGAGTGTGCTTTTAAACATAAACACAATGTTGTGCCAAAATAGCAGTAGCAGCAGTAGAGAGGTGCAAAACAGCATGTAAACAGTGTAATATGATAAAATAAATAAATAAATATATATATATATATATATATATATATATATATATATATATATATATATATATATATATATATATATATATATAAAAAATGGGTGGTGGAATGGATTGAGAGGAGTAATAAGTGTGTGGGTTGAGTGAGTGTGTGTGTTTTGTACAGTTCAGTTCTGTGTGTTGCACAACTTTTGCACAATCTGGATGTGAGGCCCAAATGCTTCAGAACCTCTTTCCTAATGGTAGGAGAGTGAAGTGTTTGTGTGTGTGTGTGTGTGTGTGTGTGTGTGTGTGTGTGTGTGTGTGTGTGTGTGTGTGGGGTCGTCCACAATGGTGTTGGCTTTGCGGATGCAGCATAGATGTTTATAAACTTTAAAATCTAATAGCAAAATTAAATGCAAAACAGTGAGTCAGTCATTTAGGGAATGAGACTGCTTCTATACTTAACATAATTATTTCAAATCCCTAGATCTAAACGACAAGTGTGTGTATGACACGAATAATCAGACCTCACCTGATTACTAACAAAGAGGAGACACTGTGATTGCCAACGGGTGAGAACTTGACAGTGAGTGATTTGGTCTCGCCCGGCATAATCAGCACGTTGAAGACAAAGTTTCGTGTAAAGCCCTCCGCAAATCCAGTAGAATTCACTACTGAGGACTGACACACAACACGTATGTGAGTACCTGTCAGATGCAGTTCTATAGCAGTGAGCTTGGCAAATTTAATCAAAACTGTTTACAAATTATAAATATTTACAAATACTACAAAAGCTTAAATAAATGACTATTAACATTGCAATGCAGTTCAAATGAAGCTGGTGTGTACACAAAAGCCTTAATCTAGAGTTCTATGGAACCTTTATGGACACTTACTTGATTCTGCTGAACCTCAAATTCCAGTGTACTTGTATTGAAGTTGGACGTCTTTTCGTTTGGAAATCTGTGAAGGAAAGAAGAGTTAAATAAACAAGGAACCAAATCACTGTCTTAGCTAAAACAGCATACACACATGCAGGATACTTTTAATCTATTCGAATATGAACAAAAGCAGAACTAGTCCAAATGAGCGTTGGTTCATTCCTCGATTATTTCTCTTCATTTCCTTGTAAGCTGGGTAATATAAATGATATTTAAAGTTAACAGCAAAAACACTGTTCTTTATCAATGGCAAATTAATTTAAAACTATTTGTAATAATGTAATTATTGGACAAAATAGGCTTTGTAGACACCTGACTATGGTCTTATGGCCATACGAGTCTTCGTATGCGATTTAAGAAATCATTCCACATTTAGTTCCCTTATGCTTTAATAATAACCTCCACTCTTCTGGGAAGATGTTCCACTAGATTTTTATTTCTTGTTGTTGAGATTTGTGCTTATTCATCCACAAGAGTGTGTTAGTAAAGTCAGGTACTGGTGGTGAGTTAGGAAGCCTGGGGCGCAGTCCACTTTCCAATTTATCCCAAATATGTTCAATAGGGTTGAGGTCAGAACTTTATAGCAGGCCACCCAAGAGCTTCCACTCCAACCCATGTCAATCATGTCTTCATGGCTCTCACTTTGTACACAGGGGCAGTGTCATGCTGGAACATGATTGGGTCTGCTTGTTCAAGCGAAGGTAAAATTTTATGATACCACATCTAAAGACATCCTATACAAATGGGAAGAACCACATATGGCTGGAAAAGCCAGGTGTCCCAATACTTTTGTTTATATAGTGTATTTTAAACTATATTGTTAAACTGTAATTTGTAGTGGTCCAGTACCAAAAACTGTCCGGATAACCAAATAACAATTAAATGAAGGGTGATAAGGCTTAGGCTGTACTATAGTATGTGTTCGGTTCTCTGAAATATTTTTGTATCTTGATCAGGATCTGGATTAGATTTTCTGATGAACCCACATCTACAGACATGCCACAGATTCTTGAGATCAGGCCATAGCTTTCAGTCAATCAAGGTAGTTTACAGTAACTGCAGCTAAATCCATCAACACTACATATCACATTTTTTTATACAAAGTGCTTGACTAGGAGGTGTGTCAAATTCTTGCATATAACACATTTTTTTTAACTACAATTTCATCTTACAAAACTAAATTTTTTAACTTCCATTCTTCCAGTGTACACCCACTTCAGTTCTGAAGAGGAAGTTATAAGGTGTAATTTGACTGGCAAAGCAGATAATTTTTTTTTTTAGCACCACTAACCAAAACTTACATTTAAGTGAAGCACTATGTTCCCCAGCATGACAGGTACAAGTAACTCCTCTGAACAAATCTTGGGGGGAAAAAAAAAAGTGTAGTTCCTACTTTCTATAAGTAAAAATGGCAGAATGTGGTTGAATTAATCACCTGTTTTTGACTATTTCTGTAAACGCTGAGGGGTTTGGGTAGAGGGCAACAGGAAGAACCTGTACATACACTGGAACATCAGATGGGTTCTGCAGAATAATCTCCTCCACCTATTAAAAATACAACAAAAAAACTTAATGTTCCACATAAAGTAAATTATTAAAATGGGTTTAGCTACAATGCTAACAAATGTTTGATGTCTGACAAATATCAAATATTTACTGCTCCTTTGTTTTATGTGAAAAAAGCATATATAATCCCAATCCAACACAGTGTTATTATATTATTTAACAATCACTATTGCATACTTCTAGGCAAAAATAAATAGGCCATACCTAAAATAGCAAAAGGTTAAAATGTTAGTGCTTTTGGCAACAATTCATTGTTCGGCAAATGAGTAAAAATCAAACAAATAGTGTACATCTCATTCTGCTTCATTTATTATCTTATTAGAATGTATCAGACCTATTTTAAGGTAACAGAAATATATTTTGAATGTAATAGCCACAATAGGTCTCAAAAAACAGTTGGGACTGGGCAACAAAAGACTATAAAAAGAAATGTTATTAAAAAAGAAACACTTGGAGGAACATTTTGCAACTAATTAGGGTAATTGGCAACAGGACAGTAACATGATTGGGTATAAAAGGGTATCTTAAGAGAGGCAGAGTCTCTCAGAAGTAAAGAAGGGCAGAAGTTCAATCTGTAAAAATAAAATTGTTGGAAAATTGTGGAATAATTTTAGAATAAAGTTTATCAACATAAAATAAACTAACCTAACCATTTACAGTACATGTAAAAATATGATCAAATATTAGTATTGAATGCCCATGATTTCTGGGCCCTACCTACATAGGAATGACATACATGAAATGTATCAGCCAGGGTTTAAGCATCATCACAAGATAGACACACATCGATTAAAGTGGTCAATGATTATCTACTGGCCTCTAATCAGGGCTGTGTCTCTCTGCTTGTTATCATAATATTGTCCTTAACAGACTAGAAAATGTTGTTGGAATTCTAGTTATTGCCCTCAACTTCCTCAGGACCTTTTTGACTGAAGGTTCTCAGTTTGTAGATGTAAACATCCTCTACACATATTAAGGGTTTGGTGTTCAGCAAGGATATGTCTTTTTTCTTTACATCTGCTACCTCTGGGTGAATTATTCAGAAAAAATGTATTAGCTACCATTGCTACATTGACAATACACAGCAAAGTCAGATGAGCGAGATCTACTTAATATTATTGAGAAATGTGAAAAAGACAACAGGTGCCTGTTATCTTTCTTTTACTGATTTGATAAGAGAAGTACTTTTACTAGGACAACATAGTATAACATAGCATGGTCTTTCTGTCTCATCATGTGCAGTAGTAAAATACCTTGGTGTAATTATTAACACATTCAATGAGAATGGGTTTCCTTTGTAGTTTGGTTCCTTTCAAGGTTTTTTCCTTATACAACCTTGTGACATTTGATCTATTAATTTCTGTAAAGCTGCTTTGGCCCCAGGTCTTTGTTTAAAGTGCTATACAAATTGAATTGCTGAAATATGCAAGGCCAAAAATAAATAAATAAAAATAATCAAGACAATGCTGAACCTACATAGCTTTGTAATAGAAGAGTCTGGTTGCTGATATGGCCTGCCTGAAGTCCAGACCTTTCATTAACTGAAAACCTTTCACATGATGAAAACATCATGAGGCAAAAAAAGAACAACAAAAGAATACAGGATTGTTTTTTTTTTTGTTTTTTTTTTGAGACGTGTTGTGGCCATCAATTTCACAATTACCTTATTTTATCCTTAAAGTAGTAGATTTTCTCAGTTTAAACATTTGATTTGTTTTTTATGGTCTGCTGTGATTAAAATATAAGTTTGAGATTTGCAAATCATTGCATAATTTTTATTTATATTTTACACAGCGTAACACCTATTTTTCATGGAAGTGGGATTGAACATCAAACATTTTAATCATTCATATAATAATATAATAAACACATCACCGACCGAACAGTTAATTGCATCAAAAGTACATAAGTGAATGGTGGAATATCGTTTTAGGATTGCTTTTGTTTAATTCGTGTTTTTTTTTTTTTTTTTAACCAATTATTTGTTAAGATATTTAACAACTGCTATTTTGGGCTTGCACACATGCATATTGTTGTTGGTAGTCTGACTATTAATATATAATATATAATTTCTGATTATCTACAGAAGTATAGCATGGACCTTTTTAAGTCTTACATGAAAACTCAATCTGTTCCTTACATCTATTCAAGTACAGAAGCAATAAAAAATAAAATAATAGAAAAAAAAAAAAAAAAACAGAATATGGTGTGTTACAACTATGCTAACTTCAATTCAAGTTTTGGGGCGAAAAAATAATCTGTATTCAAAAACATCAATGCTATTAAACGCATTTTTGACATTATTGATTGAATAAAATATCCAACTAGTGTGCATAATCAGTTTTGTAATTCGCAGCACTTTGGCTTGGGGTTTGACAAAAATGAAAACAAGTGTGTGCAAACTCACAGAAGAACTATTGATGTTGGTGAGAGGGAACAGAACTTGCTGTGAGGAGTTGATCAGTGAAGGCCATGTGAGCTGAGCTGATATCTTAGCCTGCACCTTCTTTTGTAGATCTGTATTTACTTCAAAGAAAACATCGACCCTACACCCAAAAAAGATCATCCTTGTTAATACAAAAAAAGTCCTTGTATACCAATTATGAAATGTGATCTGGATCCAATGTGTTTAAATGGAATAGTGTCATGCTGGGACTCACTCATTGCCTGACTGTTCCTTCAGGTCTTTCCATCTTTTCAGCAGCCTTTGATGCAAATCCACATCGCTGTCCCAAATGTCCTCCAGCATAGCAGGAATATGTGGTCTTACTTCAGCTGCAAATATAAACATAAATCCTAAAATATAACCTAAACCTTGAAAAACAGAGGGTGAGAAACACAGAAAAAAAAAACTACTTACATTTTAGGACGAAAGGTAATCCTACATAACATTGATCACCACATTGTGAACCGGCATCAAAATAAATATTTGCTATCTGGAAAAGAAAAAAAAGGAAATATAAGAAACAATTATTCGAAATATTTTAGTGTCCCTCAGAAACAGGGATGTCGTATTTGAATAGTAAAACTCGACAGACACCTTTGTTTTGCGCCTGGGTTCCAACTCCACTCTGTTACTGCGGAGTCGTTTGTAGTAAAACCGCATGTCCTCGGTGAGAGAGAGGATCTGCTGAAGCTTCACCTTTTGTGAAAATGAACTCTGTATGCTGAGCCCTTGATGAACCACTTTTCCCTGGAGATAAATTAATTAAATTTACACTACCACAGTAATTATGGACAATATTCAACCAAAAAGAATATATTTACACATATACACACATTTTCATCAAATCCAAAACAGAAGCAGGGCCAATACATGTCTGAAGTTTCTTTAACATTTTTTATATAATAAAAAGACATTAGAGAAGCTAATAATGTCCTGTTTAGATCTTTTTTTGCGAAACATGTCAATGGCAATTGGATGATTTCAAACCTCAGCTCATTCAGCTGGATATCAAGATATGCAAGATGAATGTACAATTGTGAGGCCACAGCTCACAAACTAATCTGATAAAGAGATAATGGCTGAGAAGGAAAGTGATTCAAGCTTCAAGGTAGCGGTTATAAATGCAAATGCTACTAGATTTTTGCGTTTTAAATATTTTTGTCCATTTTGAACACAAATAAACATATTGCAAAGTGCAGCTTAATGAAGATGTGTAAAGAATTTGGGCAAAAAGAAACTAAAAAAAACAAACAAAAAAACCCCCCAAAAAACCTTCCGACAAAAAGAAAGGACAGCGTCTAAATAAAACACAAAATGATAAGAATCTGAATCTGATATTAAACTGCATTGAGACAGTAAGCCATGATGATCTGCCTCAGGAATTGCTGTTCAGCATGTTGCAAGGTAATAATCATTATTTAGTTATATAAGCATCATTTATCAGTCGATAGCTTTTGGGCAACAAAGCTGTACAGTAAAGAAATGCTCCACTGAGACACAAATGCTACAGCATTTTAAAAAGACTGTCCCATGCAAAATGAATTTGTATTTAAGGAAACCACATAAACGGATAAATACATTTTGACACAAAAAAAAAAAAAAAAAAAAAGCTAAATGAAAAAGAATCACCAGAAGGAACGACTTGGATGTTATATTGTATTTAATAACAGGAACTTTTTTGTTTGGCAGACATTCACCATAACTGACAAACTGTTGTTGCAAAAAAGATTTCATTATCTAGAAATGCTCAAGTTTAACACCCCTTTTTCTTTTGCAACTGACTTCACGGTGCGAGACATGATGCACAATCACAATCACATTTAACCATCTACATTAAACTGTGAATAGTCCAAATCAGCCTAGAATACAGGAATGTATTCAAATTTAAGACATTTGTTTTTCATGTTATGTTTTCTGAAGACATGCTGCACTTACCGGAAAGGAAGGAGGCATCATAATGTGTTTGGGGGAGCAGCTTAATGTTCCTACGGCTATAAGAGCCTTTACTGGGATGGTCAATATCTGAAAAAGGGACAACAGAAATAAGTTCTAAACAAAACACCTGATCAAATAGAGTTAGGCTAGCGCTATCTGGTCCATGAAACACACACCTCATAATCTGTGGTAATGTGTACAGCTCCATCGTACACACCCTCCAGGGCTTTAGCCATCATGGTTACTTTAAATGCTGCATAATAGCCAGAAGCTAATATGACCTGTCAAAGAAAATACAAAACGCCCATTGGAAAAGGCTGTGCTTTACATATGATTTTCCTAGCTCCTCCTTTACAGTAAAGTATGCAAAGTAAAAAAAAAGGAAAGTAAAGAAATTTTTTCTTAAACTTTCATTTCTTTAGGGAGGCATGCAAAACACAGTCAGCACAAACATTTACCTGCTTCAAATATTGAACCAATCCTGCTAGACTAGTCCAAATTTATTATACAGAAATGACTACACTATATATGATGAGCAAAAACAATACATATATTTAAAATGAAAATTAAAATGAGTTCAAATTGAGTTTGTGCCTACATGTCTGCTCTAGTATAGATTTGACATTCTTACGGTTTTGTAATGGGCCACTGAAACGTTTTGAAGCTCCTCGACTCGACCCAGTGCAACACTCCTGTTCCCTTTCTCTGTAGTCAGCAGCTCCATAGACAGGCTATCTCCAGTCACCAGCCATGACTTAATTTCCAACTGTGGAGTGCAGATCACATCAATTAGCAAACATGCAGCACAGTTACACCCTTGAACAGAACAAAACGCCCAAGAAATCAGTGATGCCTCCATCTCATCTAACAAGAACAGGAACACCTAACAAGTTCCTGATAAACTTGGTGCATGTCGGCTGACGGATATGACTTGGTTTCAGCTCACATGGCCCTTACCTCTATGGGGTTGTTGTTGATAACCACAAAGACCAGACTGCTCGTGTCTGTAGCACTGAGAATGCCATAATCCAATACGTGTTCTTTAGAACTGGGCGATACGACGACAGGCTTTGGAAAGAACAGAAGTGATGCTTAATCTCAAGTGTCACCACAAAAATATTACAAACATCAGAAATAATAATTTGCACATTGTTGAATTTATTCGTGTTGTATAATATAATACTTCACAACAAATGTATTAACAGAAAAAATTTACTTGCTAAATACAATAATTTTTAGACACATTATATCCAAATCCATATATACCTTCTTTGCTATTGTTTTGTCTCTTTTAATGGATTCCTCATATAGAAATGGGTTGACTATAAATAAAACATACCTATACAGGACAATGTATCTTTACATAAATAAATAAATATTATATTTATAAAATATTCCTCAATTCTAAAAAACACCCCCTTATTGTATTGTCCCAATACAGTATCATGTCTTATACCTCTAGAAAGCCGGTATAGGCCCTGACAGGGAGGTGAAACTTGGATGCGTTTGTGATAAGGAGGATGTTGCTGTCGATGTGGATGGAAGGCCGCACAGGCCGGAAGAGTAGGGAGAAGATGTAGCGAGATTCATGGGGAGGGATAAGGACGGGTGTGCTGAAATTATGAACCTGAAACACACAGGGCACAAAAAGTGTTTGTACTTCATACTTAAAGTGACAGTGCATAAGTAACTTGTACAATATATTGCTTTACAAAAAAAAAAAAAAAAAAAACTCAATGGAGAATAATCCCCAATTTTGGGGATTTATGTTACTGGATTCCTGGTGATATTTATATTTCACCATAATTTACAGGCCGCAGAAACAAAACTATACTGATGACAATAAACCTGAAAATCATTTCATAGCATGGCAACTAAACAAATCTGCCAACTTGGAACCACAATGTCATAACTAATTGTTTGTCACTGTGCATGTTTCAAAACATCATTAGTATGAGCCGCATGACTCACGTTGAACATCTTGACATCGTCAGGAAGGGAAACGTTGTGTATGCGTATGGCGAAGTTGAAGGTGTTGGTGAGGTAGATGGGCCGGTCCACTGGATCTACAGGACTGTCTCGGATGTGGAACAGCGTGGCTGTGTGGTCAAAGCCCAGGTACCTGTAATGGAAAAGTAAAAAAATTATTATATTTTTTTTAACAAAGACAACAGATATGCTTGTTATGATAATGAACAAATAATAAAATAGCTGACCCCTCTAAAACTTCAGCTTGGTAAGGAATTTCAAGTTTTGAGTAGCTTTTCTCTTTTGCCTTTACTGTTATTTTACCAGAAAACTGGTCTGGTCTTCTTGCTTTTGAAGCTGAAATGGCAAGAAATAAAAAAAAAAAAATAAAGAGTTAAAACATTATATCTCAAAGTACAATCTAATGTCGTAGTATATTGAGCAATGTTCCACATATAACCTCCTGGTGGTCAGCTAGTTAGGCAGCTTTTAGACGACATTACTGCAAAAGAAATATCCCATTCCTGACCTTACAATCTACATAGCGCACACACACACACACACACACACACACACACACACACACACACATACACACACATACACACACATACACACACACCAGCTTACTGTATTTAAAGTGATATTTCACTATCAAGTGAGAAAATCTAAGCTCCTGATCATAAACATTGTCTCTATGGCACAAAATGCTGCAGATTGAAATGAATGATGATTAAGCTAGTCCAGCAGCAAGCGGAACCTGAAGTTCGCCAATCCTATAAAGTGGAAGCTAGGGGGGAAAAAAGTAATATCATAAAAATAGTAACGTATTAAACTAACTTGGGGAGCCAGGAGCTAGTTGATTCACAGATACTAAATTAAATTAATACATTTACATAATTTACACAACCTGGTCTTTAAAAAAACAATAAATAAATAAATCTTTGACTAAAAATTAATGTGCAATTCTTACAAAAAAATGTGTCACCACATGGTTAAACATGTTTAGAAAAAAGAACATTGCATCTTTAAGAGTTATAGGACTTTAAGTACACCCATTCTATTGTCAGCCAGAGAACACCTCAATGTGTGCAAAACAGCAAGCTTTAAGATTTAGAATGTGTAGCTCATGGTGCACACTAGTGAGGTGCCCTACACCACATTGCATTATGTTTAAACACACAGTTTATTTATTTAAATTGTGTTAAACCATTGGCTGATCAAAAATAAATAAACTACCCGGAAATCTAGACCATGAAAATCAGCTTGTCCCATATTTGTTCCCTGCTTTACTAGGATCTTAAAAAAATGATATCAGGTGTAATATTTCTTCAAAGTTTTACTTGATCAGTACACCAACTAAAAGGAAGTACACACCTCACACAAATGTAACTGAGGCACAGCATTAAAAAACCAGCATTAAAAACTGTACTCACCATCAAAGCTTATACTTGCGACTTTGGTATACCGGCTCTCTCCTGCTTTTAGCGTAACCTGCTTGAACTCGACTGCAACTGCTTCGTTAGCAGGTGCTGGCCGAACACTCTAAAATACAAATGATGTTTATAAAGTTTATATGATAATGCACCAAAATGCTGTGCCTTACTAAGAAATACTAAGACACTAAAAAGCCATACCATAATTGATACATCTTTTGCTCCAGAATTTAGAAGATGCAAATTCAACAGTTTTGGTCGATCTGTACAGGACAGAGATTAAATAAATAAATAAGTGTACGTCTGTTTGAGCCATGTGTTAAATTGCACTGTTGTACAATTAAGCAAGCAATGTTATCATTACCTTGCGAACGAAGTGTACCAAAGTCTAGCATCTCTGTTGAAGAGTATATACCAGGTGCTGAAAAAAATAAATAATATACACTCAGTCAGGGTTTCACACTGTAGTTGGAAATATAAAACAAATAGATTTGACTCGGGCAGCCTGACCTGTCGTGACCTCCACCTCTACAGGAAGGATGATGAACTCGTCCTCATTGGAAGCATTGGTTTTGATCCTGATGAAGGCTGTGTGGTTGTCAGCATCTCGTGAAGAGAAGCTGGCTCTCATCACACCCTTGGTCTCGAATGGACCAATTTCCTACAAATAAAAGTAACTGATAGTAAACATTTGGCTTATCATAATTAAGAATAGCTTATATTGTAAAGAACAGACGCTCACCCATAACTTCTTGGTGCCACCTTGTTGGCCAGTGGGCAGCTCTAGATGTAAATCTCCCCCACTTGAGTACATTTCCACAACCTAAAAGAGAAAGCAAAGTCTTATGGACAAAGAGGATCCCAGCACAAACAGTTCAAAGAGGCACTTGGGCATTAGGTATATTCAATTTAAAAAGGCCAGATATTTGGATGGCTGTAACTGGATTACCTGTAGTGGCTCACTGTGGGGATTAAAAATGTTTATAAGTGGGGAGAAGCTGCTATTCACAGGAACTCTGGCACCTACAAAAGGCCGGAGTCTGTATGGGTTAGGGATGCCCACACCAAATACCTAGAATAAAACAGCACAATTTACGGTCTAATAGAATTTGCACCATGCCAGTTTATGACATCTACTCCCTTACCAAAAGGAAAGGCTTTAAACCCTACCTGGTATGTGAACACTCCATGGTGAGATGTGTTAATAAATAATGTATTTTCTACATTCCCTACTACTCGAGCTAGGAAAACCACATCGAATGAGGTATTCCCTCCTGGTGGAATTATCTGAAATAAATAAATAAATAAATAAATAAACAAACAACATGTAACGTTGATTTTATTTAAGCTTTATAATGCAGGATTTTTGAATCTAGCACAAATAAAACCCCATTATTATACACAGTATTAGTCATATGGTACTAAATTCTTCCAGTAAGACTATTTACTACTGCATAATAAAGGAAAACTTCACTAAATACATACTGAATTCCTATTTCTAGATAAAGTTCTTATAATAAATGTTTTCTAAGCATTCTTGCTCATTTCAGATGTGTTCAGGGGCTTTTGAATGTCAGAATGTGACATATACCAAGTTTTTTCAGAGATGTACAGTAACTGTACTGAAAGAGTTTCTTGCCGACTTGAGGCCAGTTCAGTAATCCTTTTTACAAAAGTTATAAATATAAATTGTGTTTAGCTTTTAGTTATAATTAAGCTAGGTCAAGTTAAAGTTAGGTTGTGCTCAGTGCTCCCCAATTGTGATGGTCTGATATTTAGACTATAAAGAAGCACAGATGCAGCATTAAACTGGTTTATGAAGTACGACACTATGCTTTAGTTTGCAACCCATATTTGCCCTAGGCTGGAGATTTGGTATGGGATACCCCTGCCCTGCATCCCACTACACTACAGATTAGAATTTGGTTCTAAGTGGATACTTATAATAAACTACAAATACAAGCTGAAATTAAGAACTGTGATCACAATGCAGCTTAAAATGGTGCTGGATGAGATAGCTGTATTTATATGGGATGACCTCTAGCCTCGTTTAACATGAGCTACATGAGGTTCAGAATGATTTAATTATGCAAGTGTCAGGAACAGGTGGGATGTGTTTTATTTATTACCGGCTGAAGAGGGAGCGATACACGGGACACTTAAATATGACCCTTAGTCTTTAATGTGCTCACTGATGTGTCATAACCAAATCATTTATAAATCAAATGACAGAAATAGTTGATGCTAACATTCTAGGGAAGTCGAAAAACAACTCTTCCTGTGTGTGTGTGTATGTGTGTGTGTCATGCTGCTATCCACACAACAGGACATGGTATTTTCTCTAGACAGACAAAGCCCCTGGCGGGTGAGCCAAAGAGGAAGCATATGGTTGCTTGCGTCCTTTTTTTAAGTTTCTAACAGGAAGCCAACGTCAAACCCGTTTGCTCAACAAAACATGTACAAATCAGAGCTTTGTTGTACATGGGCGAGACCTTTTTAAAAAAAATCATAAACCATAAGATTGTACTTACCCTACTTTGAAAAAATGATGCATGGAAATGTGCTGTTGTTGCTGATATTGATATTAAACTTATTTCTTCTGAACTTGGATTGTGTAAGTAAACTTTTTCCATTTTTGGCATCCCGACCGGCCTGAGGAGGAAATAAACAAGATACATGTGATAGCCCCTAAAAGAGAAATCATGTTTTTTTCTTGCTGTACAAAAAACAACAACAAATCTAATCTAGACCACAATCGACATACACATCTGAGTGTTCTATGTTCCAACAATGTAGTGATATACATCAGGACAGTGCTTGGACAATAACTGATGCACACCATTTTACCGAATTTAAAATGGGAACACAAATATATTAAAAGTGTCTCAGGAAAAAAAAAGCACAAATGGCACCAGTGTTAATGATGGGTCTGGGTAATTTAAGAAAGGCTTTATTTGAATCAACCAGGATTGCTCAACACACTGCTGCCATTTCTTAGAAACAAGCACAGATAAGAGTCAGTATGGCTACGGAGAACATTACTTTTGCTAATGAGGTTTTTTTATATCATTTATTTACACAAGACCTGAGGATGTGCATTGTGCAGGGACAATTAAAACTTAAAAGGTTAACAGTTTTCACTGATCGTATTGCTGCATGCCATGTATGCTTGAGATCTAATTTAGAGGTCTAATTTAGCATGGTGTAACAGCAAATAACTTCAAGCTACAGCATTCGTTTGACCCGACATAACAGCGAGTGAAATGACATTTCCTGATGACCTGTTTAACATTTAAACAAAAATGAGACCATTCACATTTTTTTTTAACTAAATTGATTCTAAATATTTATGGCATATCTTTAAACAAAAGATTAAACAAAAAAATTACTTCAAATAAGAACAGAACGTAATGCCAGCCTGAATGCTTTGAATGTAAAAATGTACATCATCTTTTCCAATTTGGAATCGAACAAAAACTAGTGAAACAGCCCCCGGCTCGGCTGAATCGCAGAACCAGTATGTAAAGAATTGAAATGGTTTTGCTCAAGAAAATTAAGGATAAAAGAAGACCGTATTTATATATCTGCAAAATGACAAAGAAAAAATGTATGGCAACCTGAGAAAACCTTTTAGAAGACTGAATTCTTTCAAACATGACTAATGTGGAATAACAGGTTTTGACAAAAAGATTTCAGTTTGTAACATTTTTACATAAAAAATAAATAAATAAATAAATAAATAAATAAATAAATAAATAAATAAATAAAAGTTCAATTTATCTTTAAGCCTGCATGTCACCTGAGTGCACTGGTCATGTTAAATAAAAGAAGAGCAAGCTCCACAAATGTTTTATTTGATTGGGAAATGTGCTTTCTTCACACAGTGAGCTTGTTCGGTAGAGAAATGTCATAATTTAACTAACAGCTCTCACCTGGGGATAAATCGAAGCATGAATACAATTAGAAAAGGGAAATCTGGCTGCCAAAAACTGATTTCATATGATATTAAATAAATAATTCATCATATTAAATCAGTGATTATTTCTGCACTGATGTAAGAGTGGTGATCCTTCGCGCTAAGTGCCAAGACGAGGCTTATGTTTGTTCAATGTTTGAGGTTTACCTCAGGAGACGAGACTAAAGAGACTGATAATAAAGGAACTCTCTGATTAAAGCGATTATAAGATGTCCGTTAAACAACCTAGAATCCATGAGAACAAACAATATATAATATCGACAAATATATTAGGAGGTATGAGGCGGGGTGTGGTGTCTGCTTGCAAAATCCTTTCAGCCCTGGATAATACAAATATGGTTAGGATGGGATCATATCAAGATGACACGGTAATTGTCTTTTAAACAGAAAATCCTGTTGGTTCATAGGTTATGAATAAAAGGTACATTTTCCTGCCTGTATTTATTAGTTATATTTAAATAATTGATTCAATGTAAATGAAAGTATTTCAACACACCAAATACCATTTGCTTTGACACATTCAATGTATGTGTGTCCTTCTGTGGAGACAATTCTTTCACTTCTCCCTTTTCGGGGGAGAGCTAGAACTTACACAAATACAAAAGCTGTAGTCTTTAAAACTTCACAGAACAGAAAATGTCAAAATTTCACCATGTGTGTTTTTCCCAGGGCCACTAAACGTTTGTGTGGGTAAAGTGACTGTATAAGACAAAAAAATAAATGGACCTCAGAGTTTGTTACTTACTGTTCATGAAAGTCCAGCATTGGAGGCTCAAAGTGTATAGGCCTGCTGTTCCCCCTGTGCGAGGATGCACTGCAGAGGATAGAAAAGGTGTGTGTAAGACACACAGTAAAAAAAAACGTAAACAAACAGAAGAGCACAAACCAGCCAAACTGTCTAATTCTCATATAGATATAAGCTCAGTCAATTTGTAAAACATAATGGATCATCATCAAAAGAGGATTTTCCATCTTTCCTTAAAAACAAGAAAACTAATCAGCAAATATACACAAGCTTAAAAATAAAATAAATAAACCTCAATGCCTTTACTGGCTAATTAAACCTTGAGCAAATTACAGACATCACAATCAAATTTGACAAAGACTTTTAATATTTTTGAATAGATTATCAGATGAACATCTCCACAGAGGTCTTTGCAGCGTTTTGTTCAATCTTTGCTGTGCTGTAACCCTATACATTTTTGCTTGTGAAAGCAAATAGGCACAACAACCTCAAACACATTCCATCAACTAATGTACAGTAGTTAAAAATGGACATCCTCCGAGCTCGCACACTATGTGGTAGTAGTAAACCTGCGCCTCCAGCACAAGCAAGTAGGGGGGGAGGATATTCCACCAAACGAGTACCACTTTTTCTACACTACTGTTCTGTTTAGCAGTAAGGGATCAAGTCATGCAAAAAAGGATTCCCTCATGAGACTTGTGCTACTGAACACTGCTTGTGTGCACCCAGTTTCTATCTTGTTTTTCTTTTTAAGTCATCCTCTAATCGCAAAAAAACCAAACAAAAAAAAAAAAAAAAATCATATTTCACTAAGTGGGATAGGCATTTCAAAGGTCTCAAATAGACTTTAAGACCAGTGGCAATTAATATTATGTACAACAATAAAAATGAGCGTAATAAAAGAACATAGGGCAGTCATGGCTGAGACAACTGATAACTTGAGATAAATTGTCTCCAGCAGCAAATAGTAGCACGTTATATTGCAGCCATCGGCAGAACACGTAATTACACAATGATTCCATTGAATTTTAAAGCACTGCTACTGATCAGATGCATTGCATGTTTTCTTGCAGGTGGAAAACTACACAAAAAACATGAAGGACATAAACCCCATACAGTACAAGCTCAGGAGCTGTGACCTATTGAAGTCAGGTTCAGTTGATAAAAAAACAACAAAAAAAAAAAAAACAATAGCACAGTGTGGTAATGCAAGATCCTGCTGTTATCTCGGATAAGCCTAATGGCCACTTATGGTTGTTGTGCTCAAGATGCAATGATTTAAATAAGTTATGACCATCCTAAAAAGAATTGTTCTGGAAATCCAGTCATTGTACTTTATCTATTGCATATTGCAAATTTAAAAACCTTCCTAACTTTGTGTGCACGCTGAAGAAATAAACAAGACGCATTCAAAAGCGAAAAGACTCGAGCTGTCACACGTCCGAAAATCCTAGCGAAAGATGGGGGAGGACACATTTTTTTTTTCCAAAATGTACTGTTTACCTATTGGACAGAATGTAAACTTTTTACAGCTTTAAAGTCTGTGTTGTGGCGTCCTACTTTAAACCCACAAAAACAAACGGGCGCAAATTTCACATTTGGGATGACATCAATTGTTCCCTGAAACAATTTCATAACATTCAAAAGGAAAAAAAAAAAGTTTTCATTCTATGCTGTGACAGGGTCAGAACAACCTGCTCCAACATACACAGAGCTGGACAACAGATAAGCATTCGGCTCTGCTTTATCTTTTCAGTAAAATACAAGCTTCAGAGTATCTTCCATCTATGTATATATATATATATATATATATATATATATATATATATATATATATATATATATATATATATATAATAAATAGTAATAATAATAATACATGACAAATGTACCAGGATTATTTCCATTTTTTTCCCCACACACACACACATTTTATATATATATATATATATATATATATATATATATATAAAAACTTTGAATAAACTGCAATTACACATATAAGCCACTAGCAACAGATTACACAAAATCAGTCAATGACAGACGAGAACATGGATATCAGTGATTTAGATTTTCCAAGAACATACACATTCTCTTTCCAGATACATGGAGAAACAGTGATAACCCATACACGGTGTTAGAGAGATTGAGATGTCCAGAAATACAGACACACGGTGTGCTGATAAAGTAAAGTCTCATCAGTGGCACAGTGTTCAAAAAAAAAGGCTAAAAGGACATGGAGTTGCTTTAAAAGTGTACACTTACATCAGTGTGTGTGGTAATGGAGCACAAATACATCAGAATTATCGACTGCAATAAAAGTTCCATTATCAGTAGACACAAAGTTCAGGACATGTTGAGAACATATCCAGCAAAAATAAAACATCACTGACTGGTGTACTGACAGTGAGCAAGCAACCATCAGACAGATTGAACTAAATGCATGTGTTTCTACACCAACCAGGCTAACATTATATCAGACATAACTTTATGACCACCTGCCAAATATTGTGTTGGTCCCCCTTTAGCTCCCAAAACAGTCCTGACCCATCGAACAATATCAGCATTAACTTCTTTAGCAGTCTGAGCTACAGGAGCTCGTCTGTTAGATCGAACCACGCGGGTCAGCCTCCGCTCCCCACGTGCATGAACAAGCCTTGGTCGCCCATGACCCTATCGCCGGTTCACCACTGTTCCTTCCTTGAAGCATTTTGATAGATACTGACCACTGCAGACCAGGAAACCCCACAAGAGCTGCAGTTTTGCACATTATTTGAGTTAAACTCAATTACTTAAACTTGCCCATTTTTCCTGCTTCCAACACATCGAGGACAAAATGTTCAATGCAGCCTAATATATCCCACCCTCAAACGGGCATCATGATGAACAGATAATCAGTGTTATTCACTCACCGATCATAATTGTTATAATGCCAATGTTATGACTGATCTGTGTGTATACACCAATCAGAAAAGAAAACATTATAGATTTACTTAAAATTCATTTGATGATTTAGATGTGTAATTAGTTCTTCATGTTTCATGCATGTATGCTGCAGGAGTGTGCTTCACTACAGGAAAAAGAATGAAACCACAGAACATGAACCTCGCGAATGAGGAGTGGCCAATGCAAAAGTGTACAGTAGGGCAGGTCGGCCAAAGCCCTGAGCTGGAGCGTTCTGATTGGCTGAGTGAGTAAATAAGGCGGTCTAAAACACGAAAGTTGTTCTACTGGATTGAGAAGTGAGTCGGAGAAGGGAGCGGCCCCTTATAAAATGATCATAGATAACGCAGAGCTGACATCATTGCCACGTTTTTTTTTCTTTTTAACCAAAATAACCTGTTAACAAGGAGTCAGCTCCAGCAAAAATGATTAAACTTGTAATAGATGATATGATATCCAAATGCAACATGCAGAAATGTTTGTATGTATCCATTATATTTATTGTATATAATATATTTATATATTGTGTAGTCTGATGCATGTCCATATAATGGTTCACACAATAATAAATCACCTGTACTGAAAACAGTTTATTTTCTTGATCCATTGAAGTATATTGTTGATCTGAGCGTTAGCATACACGCTATGATTTTTCTTGGATGGCTTTAAAAACCTCAAACACATTGTCTGCCCAAACAGGAAAACTCACAATTTAATAATCAAAAAAAAGTAAATGATGACAGCGACATCCTGAAAAAAAAAAAAAAAAAAACTAAATTGTGACATAGCGCTGCATCTAACGGTTCAGGGGGGACAGTCAAGACATCTCATGAGTTTGAATCATCTGAAAGCAACGAACACAACTGGTTCCGGCCGCACGTGATTTCTTTTTTTTTTTATGCACCGTTATCAGATTTTCTCAAAATCAGGTGAAAGATGTTTTTATTTTGTTGGCACCTTATACTTCCTGTGTCTGCTTCCCTTCAGTCAACCAGCTTTTCGACTAGGCATTTTCTATTCATTTGTTTGAATCTGATCGCTAAAACAAATGAAGCCATAAATAGTGGCACCTCTGAATAACGGGACCTTCGGTTACATTTGCGTGTGGTGGAGGTAATTCTAGCATAGCCAGATATGGATATTAAACTGACTTATTCTGATAGTTTTGTATTGTATTTTTTCAGGGGGTGTTTACAATCTCAGCACAGATGATTTGATTCTGATGTGATGAACATGCTTATCTATGAGCAAGTCAATTATCAACACTATGATTAGACATGAGGTCCAAAGATGAATGGAATAATAAAAATACAGGGCACTAAAAAAAATTACCCATCACACACACACTTTACCTTTTTTGATGATATGAGCTAAGGTCAATGTCAGACTCTGCCTGTAAAAAGAAAGAAACAAACATGAAAGAACGTTACTATTTACTTCTTGGGATTACATTTGCTCTTATCAAAACGGCTCTTTAAAACATTCAATGACATAATTCGATGGAGAAACTTACAGCATTACGATTAGCCTGATAAAGAGGAACACACAAAAAAAAGGGGAAGACTAAGTCAGAAAAGGGTACAGAGTAACATTTCCCAACTTCTCATAACACATCAGTCTGATGTGCAAAGGCCTGCCGTGTGTGAGTATAAGTAATTACTCATGTGTGAGCATAAACTGATTTACTAATGAATAG
Source organism: Silurus meridionalis (assembly GCF_014805685.1). Classification (NCBI taxonomy): domain Eukaryota; kingdom Metazoa; phylum Chordata; class Actinopteri; order Siluriformes; family Siluridae; genus Silurus; species Silurus meridionalis. The sequence continues at coordinate 24,577,842 of NC_060884.1, forward strand.
AATTAAGTGTAGTGAACGGAGCGCAGAAGTGGAAAAAAACTACACATTTTCCTACTCAAATGCTTCAAAAAAATCAATAAATTCCATCCTGTTAATCATAATGCTATACTACGCTTAATCCTCCCGACTCACCAGTGCTCCAATCGATAGCATAGATACTGCAGACTTGCACCCAAGAACTGCTGCTATAGTCATAAAGTAAAATAATGTCCTGTACTCATCCCCAGATTTATATTCACAATATGCTCATTTCCTTGTCTACAGCTATACAATGTAATGATGCTGTACTTCCCAGTCACCCAGAGTTCCCTTTTGTGTCTGGTTCCTCTCAAGGTTTCTTCCTCAAGTCATCTCAGGAAGTTTAAAAAAAAATTTTTTTACAGATCACAGATCTGATCCTACGTTAGAATTTCTGCAAAGCTGTCTATTGTTAAATTGGCTCTACAAATAAAACTGTATTCAATCTATACAATGTGCCTACAACTTGGGTTGTGTGTCAGCTGTGGACGGAGAGGTGGTGTGCAGAACTGACAGGGAAAGAGTGATGATTTTCACCTGTGTCTTATATTGTGCTTTTAGTGACTCCTGTAACTGAGTAAACATAGACAGCATGCTTGCAGGTGAAGCCTGAAAGACACCTAACCCACACGCAAAGTGTGCGCACGAACCGTGAACTCCAGCAGAGCGAGAGCTGCAAACGAGTCGCCGCCATAAATTTGGGTCGAGTTTTGGAAAGTATGCTAAAAAGCCTGATGAGAATGAGCCCCGAACTCTGCTGACATTCCCACTGCCTCCCTCGTCTTCCTCGGCACACAACAACACTGGGCTTTTACAAACCTATTTTTAGGTTAGGTGATCACATACTTGCATTGGATTGTGAAACTGCATTCTCAGTTGGTTAACTTTACTAAAAGTGTTCTATAGCATACTTTTGGAAAGCACAGACTTACAAATGTTTTCAGAATTTGCTCACTCATTTTATATACTGGGAATTTCTTTTATAATGCCACAATGCCATTTATAGGAAGCTTTGGAGTCGAGGAACACAAAAAAGTGAACCCTCCTAACCTAAATATATGCTCTGCTTTATATCTATAAGTACTGCATCGTAAGAACAGTCACTCATCACTTCACCCCAAATGTTTGACACACTATTGCTGCTGTATATTGCACAAATTTCCTAAAGTAACCTTGTTATCTAATGCGATACACATTACTGCTATTTGCACTACCATGCACACTGTGATTTACTCTGTATATTGTGTTCTTATTCAATCTGAATTGGCTGTAAAGTCTCGTTTTGTCTAAGCTAAACGTATAGTGCTGTTATTTATATCTGTACTTTTGACAGGACCTAGGACCTAATTTCTTGTGTGTGTGTGTGTGTGTGTGTGTGTGTGTGTGTGTGTGTGTGTGTGTCAACACACTTGGCCAATAAACCTGATTCTGATTCCAGAAGTGAGTGCAGGCCTACCTGCAAAAAAGCTCCATCCCCAAAGTGTAGTACTTCCAGGATTTTGTTTGACTGGATGAAAGCTGTAAAATACAAAAAGGAAAATTCACATGAGGTTTGGGTATCAGCACACAATGCAAAGCACAATGATAAGAGTGTTAAATGTCGGTCTCTGAAATTCATAAACTATTGTCCAAAGGGCAACACAAAGAACTCCAGAAAGAGGGGTTCATTAGTGCCATCCTGACATTCTTCATTTTCTTTATTATCCTTCTTTCTTATTAATTATTTAAACTAAAAGATCGGTGTGAGGTCGTAGAGACAGAAAAACATGTTCAGCTTTAAATAATATCTTAAATTACTACAGTTTTTAAAAATCTATGTTAAAAAAAAAGCACAGAAAAAGACAATGAAAGTCAAAGTCAGAAGAGGTGATTTCTCATTTATAAAAACCAAAAACAAACAAACAAACAAAACACAGACAACGGGCAGTCAAAACATCGACCTACGATCATGCCTTTAACCCAATCGGTCTCCAAAATGCAAGATTTAGCACTAATAGCCATGTTAGTATTGTTTACTACAGATTTTGAGAAACTTTTTTCCTATTTGGGAAACCTCACTGAGACTTGGCCTTCAGCAGACAATGAACCATACATATTTTCACTTTTAATCAATGTTAAATAGTTACAATACAACAAGCTGCTGAAGAAAAGAAACAAAAAAGATGGAAGGACATCTTATCAAGTTTGTTCTGCCTTATACTGAGACAATGAGTAATTCTGCATCACCGATTCTCACTTGTTTGCCTTTGGCCACCATTCAGAGACTCTCAAGAAACTATTCCTGCATGTATTCACAAACCATACCATACTGTAGGTAACTATTTGTAGAATCCGTAGGATGAAAAAGGGGGGAATAGCTTTCTGAAGGTTTACCAAAACGACATAGAGAGTCAGGTAAAGCCTAATAAGTACTATGAAGAACAAAAACTGACAATAAAAGAGCAAACGTGGCTCCGTATTGGTCATGAGTGCACTTGTCCCCTTACGGTACATACACACATACAGAAATTTGATTATTATAAGTCGCAAAAAGCCGTTCCTAATCCTGGTTGCCAGAGTAACTTATCAATAGGTGTGTGAGGGTAGCATTCCACATTTGACACCAAATCAGGAGTTAGCTTTACTTTCTTCTTTTCTATTCCCTCCATATTTGCATTTTTCCTATCGTCAGCGTCAAAGTCACTTACAGTTCACATCTAGTCACCAACGGTTGCTATTGCTCATGTCCCAGAATCTAGCGCTTCTTGAAAGAGTTTTATGCGAACAGAACTTCAATCAATAAGATCTTTCCTTCATCATACAATGAAACATTTCTATCCTGATCTGAGTGGGTGTCTAGCAGGATGACTCTGTCCCATTCACAGGGCAATGACGGTTTTGATGAGGATGGAAATAACCCAACTTGCACGCTATGCCCTTCACATTCTCTTTTAATCTCAAAACCTATAGGTGATTTTAGACCGAAGTATTACCGCATTTTCCTGAATGTATTTTACGGAAATGCATCTCAATAAAATAGTAGGAAATAATACATTTATTGCATTTTTTCAGGGCGACTTACAACTGAGCAGGGGGTTAGCAGCCTATATATGGTTATATATGTTATGCCAATATGAAAAGTATTTTCAAATTAAAGCATTTTCTTTATACAAGACAAGAGTTGGTCTTTTTTATAGCATTTTTACAAAAGGTACACTTTAAAAAAAGGTGGTATTTAAATCACGGTCGTCCTATATTCGGGACGAAGCGGTATATTAGACAGCATGGTCATTCGCCATGAAAACACCAACTGTGGGGAAAAAAATTTCTGTTAAATGCACTACACACATTTAGTCCCAATAATTCCCTCCAATAGGGTTTTTAGTAGGGTAGAGATCAAAGCTCTATGGCAGGCCACTCAAGATCTTAATATCAAAACCATGTAAACCATATCTTCACACAGGGGCATTGCCATGATGGGACATGTTTGGGTTTCCAAGTTCAAGTGAACAGAAAATTGTATTTTACCGCATACGTGTGTTTCCAGCTTTTTGGTAACAGTTTGGAGAAGAACCACAAATGGCAGGAAAGGTCAGGTGTCCCAATACTTTTGCCCATACAGTGCATCTTTATTGCTAGCCTTCGCATAGAGATACAAAGCAATAGAAATGGTTTGTTTTAGAATAACCATGTGACCAAATGATAAGCTCACGCTCTGCAATAGATAATGTTCAAATAGTTCCAATATTAAATGCTACAACCATTAAGAACTCCAAATGATTAGATGATTTGCCAGAATAAATATATCCAGGGGAAAAAGGTTTAGCACTTTCTGTTTTTCTATCGGTTCTGTGACCACAATTGAAACCTTTCCAAATAAATCAAGCAAATGACATATTACCATTTACCAATAATAAGAACAATTTCAATATATCATCATCACCCTAAAGTACTGTCAAACCTCTTGCCCTATCAAATTAATTTCCAGGAAATGTGCTGGTATCTCAGGATCCAGCCAAGCCAATTAGTTTATGGAGACATGCTCAGATCACAGAAAGCGAGAGTCTCCTCCACTCACCAGGCAGGCAGGCAGTTAAATCATTTTATTTTGATAAAAATAAAGTGCCAAATTGACAAGTCTTTTATTGTCCCTTTTAATTAACAGCACTTGTAATGCATTTACAAATGTCACATACTAACAAAACCAACAACTCACTACACTACTTGGTTCTCATATTCGGCTGCATATCGCTGTCCTCCTGGTGCTATTATTAGCCAGATGAGTGGTGTAACTTTAGTAAAGCATGGATTGGGGGAGACAGGTCATGATGAGTTCCATGATCACACAGCTTAACAGTCCTCATGTGTACACATGTATTTGGGGGAAAATAAACAACTGTACACAGATGTACAAAGGCATGGAGAGCACTAATAACAGGTCAGAGCACAACAATAGGCATTTAAATCTAAAGATCATATGAAGAGTCGGAATAAAAAAAAAAAAAAATAAGTTTTTTTTTCAGTTGTAATGCTGCATAGCTGGTATTTCTTCTACATGTGCAATAAACATTAAACGGCAAATTATTTTTCCACCTCAGCACAATCAAAATGAAAGCATATCGTTTGATCTGAGTTATGCAACCTGGTTTGACAGGTAATGTTTTGGCAAAAGGGGTGGTTAATACCATCTTATAATTTCTGGACTTGAGTGCCGTCAGTGACTTAAACAGATTTTTTGTTTGCCTGCTGCCGCTTTGAATTAAAATATACATAAAAAAAATATTTTAATAATTTAATAATAACGTATGCACATCTAGCAAAAAAAAAACTGACTTTGCCGGGGTTTTTATTTTAGAAATTTGTTCTTCTATATAATTTAAATATCTTTTGGTTACAAAACGTACAAAGCATACAAACCTAGCATACATGGTCTCATCCTCTGCTTTTTTTTTTGCTTTTTATATTAAATGTAGAACATTTTACATCATTTTCCAAAGCGGTCTCCTCAAATTGTTGTACGTTTTAAACTCGCTGACAACAAGTCATGTGGATCTCTTAATAATTCAGTTCCTGAGAGCTGCCTGGAACTATGTAGACATTAACTAATTGTTGATACATGAAAGTCATTTCATCAAATGATCTAATGCTAATAGCAGGTCTAACCACAATTATTACTACAATCTACTTCAAGCATCAAGCGTGAAGTGTTCCAACACACCTCCTATTGTAAGGTTTAGCAATCAATTATCTTTATTATTTGCTTTATCCTGAGTCAATATCTTAGTGGCTCTGGGGCTGAAGTGTAGGGAATACAGAAAAAATAACATTATTAACACTGCTAAGCAGTCAAAAAGGGCGTCCGAATGAGTTCAGCAAAGTACAGGTAAAACGGTAATGTTGCTGCATATGTAAACGTTGCTTTATACACGACTCTAATGGGCTTGGTGATTATAATTCCAGAGAAGTAAGGTGCTTTTTCTAAGTGTTTTTTAAATAGACACCTTCAGTCAGTATAAACCTGTCAGATGAGGTCGGGATATTCTCTCATTGAGGTCTGGGAGGTGTTTACAGGCCATGTTTAGTTGAACACTCACAAGGCAAATAAACTAAACACAATTCTCCATAGTGCTTTGTTGGAAGAGTGAGTAAACACAGGCCCAGTTTCAACAATTGACATTACATCACAATGATAAAAGATAAACTGTTTTCTGCACATGACAAATTCCAAACACAGCCTCAATCGGATGTTACAAATCAGCATAAATCCTAAAAAAATCCCAGGTGAAAATAAAGCAACTATTCAATTGAAATCACAAGACTATTTTATATGCAGGCACTCTTTTTTTTTTTTTTAGAGGGTATAGAGGATAAACAACACTACAGCCTACGCTTTGGTTTCCTGTCACAATGGCTTTTCAGGTCCAAGTTACCACAAAAATCAAGACAATGAGTAATGATCTCTTGAAGAGATCAGGTGCCATAGCAGAGGCTGCAGGGAGATACCTTTGTAGTAACACTTGGTGAACGAGAACAACTGGATGAGAACAGAGAAGGCTCCTAACTAAAATAAATGTGTGGTTGGGTAGGAGCTTCAGGTGATTTCCCTGCTCTTGTGTGCCTCAAATAACTCAGAAAATATGCATCAGAGCAGAAAGCCATCACTAATTTAGTCTAACATCAAACACACTGAATTAGGGCTTCCTCCAGTAAATAGAATACAAAAAAGCATCGAGGCAAATTTTGCTTTGTTTAATCCATTTAACCAAACACGGAGCACCGTTTCCCTACGGACCATTATTATTGACTCACCACCTGCTAAACTCTATAGCGCTCTGGACAGGTAAAACACACACGAGACACCGCAGAATGAAAAATGGAGGGCTTGTAGAAGATTCAGGCCTAAAAAAACGCTAAAAAGTTTCCAAAGTTTTGGATCATTTCATACTTTAAATAAAAAAATTAAAAAACATTGAACAGTGCGTTTACCTTTTTAAAAGTAATTTGAAATTGACATTTTTCTTTATTTTTTTCTTTATATATTTGCATTTTGATGTAATATTGCAATTTTTTAGTTCACACAGATATTCTTGTACGCAATTTCAGCATCAAAAAACATTTTTTTAAAACGGAAACAAATTAGTTGTTCATTTTAAAATGCCTTATTTTCTTTAGTACGTTTATTTTTGCTCTTTAATAAACAAAACTTACTTCTTATCCGATTACTCGATTCATCGACGGAATAATCGGTAGAATACTCGATTACTAAAATAAACTATAGCTGCAGCCCTACACTGAACTACAGCTCAAGTTTAAGAATTACTTCATCATAAATCAGAATTTCATGCCTTTTTCACGAAATAAAGAACGTTGTAATACTGAGGGCCGATGTTTACATCCAACTTCACAAAAGATATTAATCTTAGTTTTTTTTTTTTTTTTTATTTATACATCCAAACATTTTTCACGTTACCATACATTTCCTTTTAGAGACTGATTAGTGCATCTACAAAGTTCACCTCAGGGGTCATTTTAATCAACTACACACGTCAGAATCCCAGTGTGTCCAAACAAAACCCTTTATACTTTATAGTCTGGAAGATTTTAGAATGTGATGTAATGACCTTAAAAAGCCGAAATTAATGGCCAATTGTCGTAATTTGAAGGGCACTGTGGCTATATTTAGAACCAGAAACAACCACCAACATCTGCACAATCAACAGTATACAAACAAAAATCTTTGGGCCACTCAGACATTAGGAATTAATGAATTCATCCCAGTTTAACTGACCCTAAGGACAACAGCAAAGAAATCTGTGAACGATTTTAAGGCAGCAGGCACCAAATGATGTACCCCCACCATTAAGAATCCTATATCATCATAGACTTATGCTGTTGTGGAAGATGCACCTGAATAAGAATAAGCCAAGCCAGTCTGAAGTTTGCAGGTGACCACAAACCCTTTGCTTGATTGCCCTGTAGTCATCTGAAACCAAATATTAAACTCTTTAAACTCTTTAGCCATAATGATCAGCAGTGTTTACGGACGATGAAAGAGCATGAAAGAGGCAGCATTGCGTTAGAGAGGTGCTTTGCTGGAAAGACAAGAGCACTAAAAAATGAAATGGGAAGCTCAAGACATCAACTAGTTAAATGTTAAAACTTGGTCAAAATTGGGTCTTCGAACAGGACAATGAACCTACGCATAGCTCACAAGCTGCAACAAAGTGGCTTAAAGACAACCAAGTGAGAGTAAAGAGCTCATGAAGTCCTGACCTGAATCTTTTTGGACTGAACTGAAAAAGCATGCCTTAGCAAAGAGGCCCACAAACCTGACTAAGAGTCGCACCAGTTCTGTAAAATTTCAGCAAAGTAAAGAACGCACAATTAAACCAAAAACTACCAATAATCCAATATAGTAAATATATGATGTACTCTGACATGTGACACACACACACACACACACACACACACACACACACACACACACACACACACACACACACACACACACACACATTACATACTGCACCTTCTGTACATTAATTACACTCAAACCTGTATATATGGACCTCAAACCCTATTTATCTTACTGTTATTTATTGTAAACAGGCCACTTATTCACTTCTTGTTAGATGCTAACTGCATTTCATTGGCTCTGTATGTGTACCTTGCACAAAGACAATACAATTTGATCTAAAATGGGGAAAAAAAGTATGAGGCAAAAAGAATTGTATATTTGCTACTTATTTAAAATGACCGCTTGTGTTATAGCAGTAAATACCCTAATCGACTTAACACGGAAAAAGCACTGCAATATAAAGTGTGTGCATGTCAACAAATTGATGCGTTTGAATGTCCTATTTGAAATCTGTTGGAAACATCGAAACTGGTCTTACAAGCAACAAACTGAAACCTCACAATGAAGAAGAATTTCTGTGGAAATGAAATCTCGTTACATCCACAACCGCGTGCCTCAATATGTACACAACATTCATCTAAAGTGTTTCTTGTAATTAGATTTTGACTTATAAATCATGGCAGCATAACAAATACACTATTTGGATAAAAGTTGGTGGGTTGGTGTGTGTGGTTTTTTTTTAACATCTCATTCTACATTTATTCACTATTTGCTGTAACAATAACCTCCACTCTTCTAGGAAGATGTTCCACTAGATTTTGGAGTGTGGGTGTAGAGATTTGTGCTTATTCAACCACAAGGGTGTTAAGTAAAGGCAGGTACTAATGTATGATGGGGAGGCCTGGGGGTGCAGTCAGTGTTCCAATTCATCCCAAAGGTGTTCAATAAGGTCGGGGTCAAAGCTCTAGAGCGGTCCACTCAAGATCTAACCCGTCTACGTCATATCTTCATGAAGCTTTCGTTGTCCATGAGGCTATGTTGGGGTCTTCTAGTTCAAGTGAAGGGAAAATGTAATGCCTCCACATTCAAAGTAACAGTTGGGATAGAACCACAAATGGCTGGAAGAAGTCCAGAAGTCCAGTGGCAGAAATGAATTACTCACTTTTAACTTAATTGCTCTACTGACTAACTTCAGACCACAAGTGATTCATGCAACATAAAATACTCCACACGCCTTTATAAGCAATAAGTATTTGTCATTATATTCGTTGAACAGTACACTACATCCTGATTGTTCTGTACTTAAATCCTTATACTGTGACCTCGCATGTTAATAACTGAATAGCTATATGCATAACAAATGATGAACAAAGGAACAGAGATAAGTGAGGCTCAGATTTCCATATTTAACATCAGTAGTTCCTATTGATGTAGCCAGTGAGCGTGTCTGGCTAATGAATGAGATCATTTATCTGCAAGCATTTAGATTTCAGCAAAGCGAACCAGCTTACCACTGGACAAGTAAAAAAAAAAAAAAAAAAAAAGAAACATGCAGATTTGTACCTCACATTACTATCCGAAATGTCAAAAACAGCTTTCAAAACAGTAGCATGCATTTAATTTATAGAAGTGCCTTTTTCCAATATGAATAAGCTTCATTTTAGTTTGTGCTGTTGCTAAAATTATGGTTCGTTTTTTTTTTTTCCACTCAGCTGTGTTTTCTAGCTATTTGTCCATATCGGAACACAAAAACGTGCTACAGCACATTAACAATATGTTGACTCAGTGCTTGGCAATGAAAATGTCCATGGGAGAGCATCCACGGGAGCTTAAGGTTTTACACCCAAAGTGTCAACACGTTAAATTACTTCACAGTATTGCAAATTAAATGATCGACTTCAAATTTATGAAACATTTGTTCACAACCCTGGTATTAATCATCATAATTCAATCAATACTGCCAATAAACCCTGACTAATCACTGCAGCTCATCTATCAAAGCATAATGGCCCAATCTCCAATCATTTGCATTTATGGGCTTTGGCAGACAAATGCTTTCTTTATACACTGAGCAGCTAAGGGCCTTGCTCAAGGGCCCAAGAGTGACATCTGGGTAGGATTTGAACTCATGAAAGTTTTGATCAGAAGTCTGACATCTTAACCACTGAGCTACAATTTCCCAGGAGTAATCGACCTCACACATGGCGTTCCCTGAAATAAGCACCACTGCAACCCTGACCAGGATAAAACCCTTACTGAAGATGAACAAGTGTATAATTTGGGGATTACAGTCTAAACAGTGGAAGCAGCATGAACCAGCGTATGTGTGCGTGTGAAGTTTGGAAGTTTGTCGAATAATGGCTTTGATCAAAGCTCTGCACAGCTTATAATTCTAAAAACATAAAAGGATAAAATGTTCTAATTGGTTATTCTAATCAATTGTTTAAGTATAGAAAATGTTGAATGCAAACATTTACATCACATTAAGACTAAATAATAAAGCTTACAATTTAAGCTTCATCATGCGACAGATAGAAGAACGTGAGTGTTAAATCAATTGCTCAAAATCAAAACCCTGCACACGTTTGGAAATTTCGCTTGCACTTAATCGCTTCAGTCAGCAAACTCTTCAGATGCACTCGTTCTCGATCGGCCTGAAATCAATTTAACACCCACCAAATGCAGGGCAGCTACAGTCAGCTCTGAAAGCAATAAAATGTACTGGAGAAGATCCTGGCAAAAAGAAGCCAATATATTCAACAATTTATTCAAACGCCAAAAGCCGAGTCTTTATCTATATGAATCTCCTGTTTATTTCCGTTACATTTACATTAGGTTTGAGGTGGATTAATGTTGATTTAGCATGCAGAGGATTGGATGTGACTTGTCAGGATCAGACAGGAAGTCAGAAAGAAACAGGGGTGTAAAAATAACTTTCAAAATCATGCAAAAAAAAAAAATAAACCAATTAAAAAGCACCAACATTCAACATGAAGCCTTGTTTTCAGTTTCAAAAATGTGACCTTGAAGCACACTGCAGTAATCATACTGAAAGAGTCCAACTCAAACGCTTTACAGCAGTCACACGCCTGTAAATAGCGATAATTGCTCAATTTACTATCATAAAAATGCAACATAAGCAAGACCTCTTTCACTGTACTTGTGTAGCTTTTAAAAACATTATATAAAGGGAACTCTAGCTTGTTAACTAAAAAGAAAAAAAAAAGAAAAAAAAAGACATTTTGCAAAAGAATCAAAAAGGGAATACATCTGTAGCTCCAACAATTTTTGATGACAAATGCTGGACATGTTGGATTTACACCACAGCGATGTTAATGCACAATGCAACTACACCTACACACCGCCCCATTACAAGCGTTTGTTCAAACAAAGAAACAAAAAAACTAAACGGAGAGGTTGAGTCAGAAGGACGAGCGCAGAATCGGCAGGTAAAACGATCGCGTGAGTATGGGCGTGTCGGCCTTTAGTACCGTAGACAAAATATACAGGCAATTGTGCATGTTCCATTTTATTAGGAACGTCAACCCGCTGCATTTCATTTCAAGAGCGTCGTTTAATCTTTATGTCAAACATCAGAATGGGGAAAAAGATCGATGCTCAGTGAATGCAGAAGGGAGGTTGTTGTCAGATGACTGGTTTAAATCTCATAAACTGTCGAGTTCCTGGGATTTTCACCCACAACAGTCTCTAGAGTTTACACAGAAAAGTGCCAAAAACAAAACAAAACAAAACAAAACAAAACAGACATCCGGTGAATGCCGTTTCTGCTAGTGGTTTAAGAGAAAAGGGCAGAAGTGAACAGCTAGACTGGTTCAGTTGTCACAGGAAGGCTACATAAACTCAAACGACTACTCTTTACAATTGTAGTGAGCAGAAAAGCATCTCACAAAGCACAACATTCTGACCCAAATAATAAAAACCTCACATGGTTTTGATCAGACCAAAAATTTTGGTGTTTGATGTCAAGCACTTGATTTGTACCTTTTTTGCATTGAACCACTGCCTAATTAATGGCTGATTGGATAATTGCATGAACATACAGGTGTTTCTATAAAAGCGGGCATAGAGTGTCAAGTGCATGTGAGGGTTAAGTGTAGTACACAGTGTATTTCCAAACTAACAGCATGTTTCGTGCAAAGTAACTTTGGCAGCTGTGAACGCAAATTGCTTCTGATGCTGTTCATTAAAAATAAATTTGAACAAAAGTCTCAAAGCAGAGGGAATGTTCCTCTTATAACCCGAGTTTTAGAGAGAGCGAGATAGAGAGATAGATAGAGAGATAGATCTTTATTGTCATTGCATAGTACAGGTACACAGTTTAGCATCTATTAGAAGTGCAAATAAATATGTAGTATATATATACACAGCATATATACAGTATATATATACACAGCATCTAATATATATACATATATAATAAGATAAGATATACCTTTATTCCTCCCACAGTGGGGAAATTTCTTCATACATATCTAATGTACATGTATGCAAACGTATGTACAGTGAATAAATCCTTATGGTATGTATATCATACAATAGACATTTGCAGAGTACAACACATCCATTTAACTGTTACATTTGATGTTTTGGAACATCCTGGTCACGATAGTGTTGCTACTTACATTGTTAAATCTATAAAACAGACGACACCCACGTGGCCTCAGGAACCAGTCTGTCACATAGAGGAGAAAACCGCAAAAACTAAGTTCTCTTTTCTAATGACTTACGCACTGGCGGAGAACTTAAGGAGCTTCTCTTCTTTCAGAAATACTACATTCAAATGTCTGGATATACACGCACTACATGGACAAACGTTTGTGGACACAATATTCGTCTGTGTGTTTTAAAATCCATATTTAGTCCCCATTTGCTTTTATAATAACCGCTACTTTTCTGGAAGGCCTTCTGGAAGTGTGTTTGTGGAGATTTGCGCTCATTTAGCCACAAGTGCTTTAGTAAAAGGCAGGTACTGGTGTAGGGTGAGGAGGCCTGGGGTGCAGTCAGCGTTCCAATTCAACCCTAGGTGTTCAGTAGGATTGAGGTCAGATCTCTATAGCAGGCCACTCATGAACTTGCTCGCCAATCCATGTAAACTATCTATTCAGAAGCTGGCTTTGTGCACAGGGGTACTGTCATGCTGAAACAGGTATGGGTCTCCTAGTTCAAGTGAAGGGAAAATTTAATGCTACCAGATCCAAAGCCATCCAATATAATTCTGTGCCCTCAAATTTGTGTTAACAGTTTGGGAAAGAAGCCCATATGGCTGGAAGATATCTTTGACAGGCTTATATTATGTCGATAATGAGTGTCGGCTATGATGATTCCACACTACTCATATCTGCGTGGACACAAAATGAATCAACACCTATTGAGCAATCAGATTTCAAACATCAACAACACGTGAAAGAAAGACATCACGCACGGAACAAGCCAATACGAGCTGCTGATGAGGAAGAGGAAGATGTACAATGTTCTTCATGATGCAGGCAAACCTACACACAACATGTTTGAGATGATTTCTAATTACAAGACCTAAGCACGTCTAACAAGCGACAGGATTCGTCTCCCAGATTGATGCAGCAGCTGCGTTTATTCAGCAAGTTTTGCCACTCTGCCGTTGTGGTTATGACATTTAATCCATTTGGCTCTACACCTGTCTGAGTAATAGAGTAATGTTGGGCGAGTTACAAAGCACAGCAGCGTGCTGTGGCAGCTGCAGGCGAAGATCACATGACCTTGTTGATTTACAGCACAGGCTAAAAATCAGCCAGAACTTAAAAACGTATACGTTTGGTCTAATGGTGGAATGGCTCAGGTGTTATTCCTGGTTTGGATTGTTCCTGATTTCACACACATACGCCATAAATGTAAACATGGCCTTTCAATACACAGCAGCACAAGGCTCCAAGCACAGTCACAGGGACCTCCGACCGTCTTTGAAATAGGTAATGTTGGACCTGAACACGCATGTTATGTGATTCCTCGTAATAAACTGAAGTAGTGCTACAGGAAAAAAAAAATCTAAATCACGTCTCTGACAGGCTTGTTTTCTTACCTTCTGAATAGATTTTACCCTCCCCCACTCTTTAAGAAAATGCAAAACCGTCCCTAAATTTGGTTGCCACGTCACTTAAGACCAATTAATAAAATGTACTGCTATCTATGTATATATCTATAATTTATAGAGGCGGGATCCTAATTTGTGGGCTCCTTCACAGAGATACTGATGATGTCTCTGAGATTTCTGTGCTGTATTTAAAAATGTCCGAAACTAATCAAAAGTTTTAAGCATTAAATATTCATCAACGCTCCAAGCTCTTGTCATGTGCTTAGAAAGTGTGATGAAATTAATTCGTGATTGCGTATAGATCCTTAAAACTCCACAACGACGCTGACACATCGGACAATCCATCAGATGATCTGTCTGGAGTAATCAGACAACAAACACACTTGTGTACTCTTTGAAGCGGACATGCTGCTAGTTACCCCTGGATGTCCTAATCAATGTTTCTGTCAACGCGTGCAATAACCTACACACCATGGGGACGGTTGCCTTGACAAAACTGAGTTTATTTTTCTATTGTGTCAGAGCACAGCTAGTTACAAAGCATCTGAGCTCAGGTAAGCAGAATAAAACCTATTGTGTTACGTTCCACCTAAGCAACAGCGGGATGTACGAGCTTGTAAACAACTGACGAAAGAAACATACGGCTTTGTTTGGGGGTTTAAACGAGAGCGCTTAGGACATTTAAACACAAATTAATTACATAAATTACCCAAACCTATACACGAGATCGCTCGCTAGTCGAGTTCCCTCGCTTTTAGAAATGGATTGCTGCATTCTGATCTTCAAGCTCTGGATTTGTCAGGGAAATGAGCACATTTTCACAGTCAAATTCTCAAAACAGGACTGAAATGAACTGCTCTACACCCATATTTTACAGATCTGACCTGGGACGCTTAGAGCCAAATTGAAAACCGAGCAATGCCATTTCTATGAATGCTTCTGCAAGTCTTTATGTAAAGGCAGAGTTTTTTGTTGTTTTTATTTCACACTGCACTGAAACATTTCTCATTCCATATCTAAAGGCCAATCCTGCCATATCTTTACTTCACAATCAGAACCACCACCACCACCACCACACTCAGGCTCTACTTCAAATAACGTGTAATCGGACACTATAGGGCACTAGACGCCATGATTTCTTGGGGTGCAGTAGGGCAGGTATGTAGGTGGCAGGGATCGGTTTGGGATACGGACTGCTCAGCTCTTTTTTAACTAAGAGAGTTGACATGTCAGAGCTCACAACACACACACAGACAGGCCTGCACTACGCCTCACACACAATTAACGAGCTAGCAGAAAACTTCAACTCTTATATACTTTGCAATTAGTTTGAATCAAAATAAAATAATGGTATAAAAGCACCAGGTTCCTCCGGCGGCTAGTCCTCTTCCAGGCTAGGTGTTGTTTATGAAGAGCGCTAACCAAGAAACTCAAACAAAGCAGCAAAATTAGGAGCATTGGAATTGTTGTTATTTCTAATAATTATAATAGTAGCTAATAATGCTAATAATTATAACAATGAGGTACAATTCTAAATAAATTAGCCCTGGCTAGTTATTTCAGGGAGGCTGCTAGGTTTTTCGGGTAGTTAGCCCTGGCTAGCTGGAATGAAGACCCGCTTTCCCGGATTCGGCTTCTGTTTTATTTGTTACAGCAGATCAAACTCGGACATTTCCCGGACCATTATTGACACATTTCGAGCGAGGCTGTGTTAAACTAACGCTCCAGCCAAAAAAGCACCTGAGAACCTAGCATGCTAGCGTTAGCCTGCAGTTAAACAGTCAGCCAGCTCCACTGACAAGAGACTCCAGAGATAATCAGAAAACGAGCCCCAAAGGCCCCCTACATATTCATACACACACTTTCACACGCTGATAATTACCTTGCTTGTTGGCTTCTATCATGTGTATTACTGCAATAAATAAAACCCTCAGCATGCAAACGCATGATGTAGGTGAGGATTTAGTTCTTGGTCTAAGCGAGAAACTCTGTGTTCTTTCTTCACTCGCCATGCTGCTGTTTCAGTTTCTCTGTGTGTGTGTGTGTGTTTTAAACTACAGTCCGTGTGTGCATGCGGATATAAACAGCCACCACTCCACACCGCCACCTGGCGGAAACCTAGGCAACGGATGCTTAAGGCTGCATCCTAATCGGCTTTGTGGCTCACTACATTAGTGTATATCCTACCTAGTGCTCGTGCATGGGGAGAAACTGTATTGAACACGGTTTCAACATGTTTCTACAGCTTTTCTCTGTTGCTCTGTTTTTCAGATCAGAAATTAAATTCTCCAAACTACTTGTTCAACCTCCACATCATTTAGTCACCTGTGCATCATAAGAACAATTGTTGCTTTGATTCAAATTGCGAATGCTTTTGTACATTAATTGAATCGATTGTGTACAATTGTCTGAGGTTTACTACATTATCGATTGTTTGTCATGTTGATCAAAATATATTTGACTGGTTTTACCTAAATAGTCTTAACCCCCAAACCATCTCGGCATCAGTTCATTGCATAAGTCATTAAATGCTAAATGTTTAAACCAGTTTTCATCATCTGTCATCTAACATTTCTATTTATAATTTTTTTTTTTTTGGTAAATGTGATTTGAATTGATGAATTGTGCAGATGAATCTTGAAGTTCACTAATGAAGGCGAGTGTATGGCATCAGATCAACCAATAATCAACTAGTTCTCTAAAACAGGTCAAAGGTAAATCTTGTGAGAGCAAAACACAGAATTATTAATTCTGAAAATGGATAAACAAATAAGAAACAAACGAAGACTTGTACAGTACAGTAAAAGTGTGAATCCTGTCCGGTCTCTTGCAATCAAATCAAATATGCAATCAAATAAATAAATTTGTGCTGGTGAAATTCATAGATGCCAAACAGAGGAAATCACATTTTGTGCATTTTCATTCAATGTAATCCAAACCGTAGTTTAAATTAAGAAATCCTGAAACTGTGCAGCGTCATACTGACAACATGACTAAACATTTTGATGATCTCGTTTGTGAACAATGACAGAGGGACTTTTCAGTTTGATGGGAATGAGATGTTCATTTACACAAATACCTCCTTTTGAGAGATGAACTAAAGATTTTGCAAAAAGTACAGGCTTTCACAAGAAATCCAATGTATTGCGCTGTTTGTACAAATTGTTTTGAGAATGCACTTATTAAGGATGATTTGAGAAATGCTCCAAAGCAACTGAGAAAAACTGTACTGGTAAAGGAGCCTGTGAGTTTTCCAGGTTCTGTGGCCACAATTATAGGAATGAGCACTGAATCCATGTCCCCTCTGCCTGGAAATTACTGTTTACTGAAGATGAAGTTATTGATCAAATTTGTGAAAATAAATCTACATTTAAAATGTATTTGTAAATTGTATTTGTTTTAAAATTTGTTTAAAAATCTATCTATCTATCTATCTATCTATCTATCTATCTATCTATCTATCTATCTATCTATCTATCTATCTATCTATCTATCTATCTATCGATCGGTCTGTCTGTCTGTCTGTCTGTCAGCCTGTCTGTCAGCCTGTCTGTCTGTCTGTCTGTCTGTCTGTCTGTTCATTTCAAATCAAAATTACTTTATTTAACAATTGTATAACGTGCACAGGAATTTAACTTTTCTGATCAGAGCTAAAACATGTACATCCGTAACCAGATAATAACACAGTATTTATTGGATTTAAGGATTTTTTGGAAATGGAAGATTAGTTTTCCATATTATATTTGTCATAGATGGACTTCTGGATGGAAATCTAAGCACCTGGGGGTGGTGGTGGTGTTCTGGGGTGCTCAGATTTCAGAAGCGTTTGGCAAAACATTATTTTTCAAAGTGTGATATTTATCCAGTTATTTTTTTTGTTAACTAATTATTCTACTTAGTTTTCCTTTTTTTTTTTTTTTTTTTTTTATTAATAACCAATTTATCTTGGTCAGATGTATACATTGGGAAAACCGGGCATGAAGTGGGAACACAACACAAATGGGTTACCTATTCTTCAAAGGGCACAGACACATTCACACATCTACATTTGCTGGGATGTTTTTTTGCTTGAAAAAATTCTACCAGACGCATAGAGAACATGCCAAACATCACACAAAGTGTAACTCGAGTTTGCTTGTTTGTTTGTTGATATCCTATAACTGATAAGTCCTGCATGCAAACCAACCTCTGAGATAACTGTGTATATCGTGGCAGTCCAAAATGTTTACAGTTTTAGGCCTCTTATATTGAAAACCTGCAGTGAAACCAAGCCTACGTGGCTCATTTGCTACAATCTTACCAAACTTACATCAACTAACATCAAATTTCCTGTTGTGTCTGAGTATGACTGCACATCGGCGCCTTATCTGTAATCAGGACACTTTAAGGCTGGATGTAATGGGATCCTTGGGAATTTATAATTATAGTCTAAAATAATTAGGGGAAAAGGAATGTCACAAAAGACAAACATGACAATGAAAAGTAGATGAAGTAGAAGTATAAAATATTCAGTTTTTGTTTAGACTGCACAGTACAGTCAGTTACAATATAATTTTTTTTTTATTTAACCGTAACACAATACTGTTGTTATTGTTAAAATCTAGTGAATTGTAACATTTTTGCATATGTCTATATGTTTCTTCTACTGTCCATATGGGTTTCCTCCAGATTCTCCACTCCCTCCCAGAAATATGCCTAAACTAAACTAAAATTGCCCCTAGGTAAATGATAATTGAGCCTCTGTGTGTGTGTGTGTGTGTGTGTGTGTGTGTGTGTGTGTGTGTGTGTGTGTGTGTGTGTGTGTTTTCTAGAATATAAATGCTATATAGGTCCAGATATTCAAGTACATTCAAGATTTAAAAGTTATAACCCTACTCAACTCAATCTTTATTGTCATTCTTCCAAATACACAGTATAAAATACCATTAGTAACGGATCATGGTGCATAGACTGTGCACAAGTAAACATTAAACTAAGGTGTGATAAATATGAGGTAGATGTCATATACAGAAAACACTGTTACACCATACAATAAAATTCTTACTTGGTAAATCCTCCAAACAGCCTGACAAAAATTATGAACTTAAAAAAAAATTACACAAGACATAAATATCTAATGTACAATGTTAAGATCTAGTTATAGTGCAAATGCATGAAACTGTGAAGCTCTACACCCTATGTTACCAGAGCTCAGGATCCGACCTGCAACCCTGGAGCTAGAAGGTGGCAACAATTTCTTCATCTTCATCTTTACACATGCAAGTATACCAATAGTTATATATGTAATAAATAAATGAAGTAGCTATGAAAAATTGATTTGACTGTTACATGCAGACTATATAGAGATTTCGCTTTATTGCATTTTGTCGCTTTGTACAATTAAGTAGTCAACCTTCTGGCCATTAAAGGTTTGACAAAATGCACAGTGAAAATGAGCGTACATGTGAGATGCAATGTATATATAAGTAATAAATATTTATGACTGTTAGGGAAAAAAGTATTTTAGTTTTCGTCACACGTTTGACTTTAATAAATGGTCCGTGTAGTTTTCATCTGAGCCGGAAGGGGGCGGTGTTGTGTTTCTGAGTTGAAATCGCATCCACTGCTGGTCGCCGTAGAGGAAATGTCCGTCTCGTTTCTTTTGTTGTGATGATTTTTTTATTATAAAAGAAGAAAGAGAAACATTGCGGATTTCTATTTAACCAGGGACGGTTTAGTTGTACTTATACTAAACAAATCTACATCTATTGTTTGCTATAATGAGTGGAGGAGTGTATGGCGGGGGTAAGTGTGTGTGCGCGCGCTCGAGTGTGTGTGTGTGTGTGTGTGTGTGTGTGTGTGAGAGCGCTGGAAAATGAATGAACGTCCGCCACGTTTAGCTAAAACCGCTAGCTGTACAGCGGTAGGTAGAATATAAACCTGTTGATTTTATTTATTTGAGTTCCAAACAGTCGGTAAAATGTTTATTTATTTCGCTAAAATGTGCGAGTGTGTGTCTGTGTGAGTGCGCGCGCTGCGCATTGACTGCATGGCGTTTACAGTGCAACTTAATATCAAATAAAAACATCTTTAGAAACTGTAATAAATGTCCATAGTTGCTTCTATCTATCTATCTATCTATCTATCTATCTATCTATCTATCTATCTATCCATCCATCCATCCATCCATCCATCCATCCATCCATCCATCCAACGATTCTATCTATTGATCATATCCCTACATCATATATCGTTTCTCTACATCTTTCTATCCTATCTCTCTATCTATCTGTCCGCCCATTCCGTTCAATCCCTTTTTGTATTCTATCCCATGTGTACTCGCTGCTCATCCTATATATCCCTCCATTTCCACTCCTTTCTATCCAGTCATGCCTTTCATCATAACACAAGTTCTATTCTTTCTACCTTATCTCTCCATCCTATCCATCTATCATTCATTTATCCATCCATCATTCATTTATCCATCCAGTCTATCTGTCTATCATCCCTTGTGTCCTATTCTCCACCATGTGTTTACACATGTGCCTGTCATTTTGGCACTTCATGTTTCTATTCAATCTATCATTTATGAGTGACAGGAAGTAAATGTATAATGAATAGACAGTGCAGTTGTATGCTTGATGTAATGCAAAGCTCAAGGACGAATAGCATTCAAATGTGCATCCACTAAACAGTCATTTAAGCTTTTTTCTGTCTACCAGACGAGGTCGGTGCGCTGGTGTTTGATATCGGGTCCTACTCTGTGAGGGCTGGATATGCAGGAGAGGACTGCCCCAAGGTAAGAGGAAAGCCTTGATTTTACATTTGCCGTGTCATCCATGTGTGAGGTTTGCTATATGATGAAACCGATGTTGCAGGCTGACTTCCCCACTGTGATTGGCGTGACTGTGGACAGAGAAGATGGCACTACGCCCATGGAAACAGACGGGGATAAAAGCAAGCAAAGTGGAACGACATATTACATTGACACCAACCAGCTCAGGGTGCCACGGGAAAACATGGAGGTCATGTCACCTCTGAAAAATGGCATGAGTAAGTGTTCTTGTTGCAGAGAATCAAATTATCAGGAAAAATACTAGAACTTGAAATAATTTGTTTCAGGACACATTTTCTGCTTATAGTTAAAGAACAAATTTTTGTTGCTGATAAATTGTTACATCATCTATATTTCTCCTAGTTGAAGAATGGGACAGCTTTCAGGCCATTTTGGACCACACTTACAGAATGCACTTCAAATCTGAACCTAGCCTGCATCCCGTACTGATGTCAGAAGCCTCTGTAAGCACTACACTAACTTTTGTCATAGCTATACTGGTCCACACATGCACATTTACTCAGCCTGACTTACTGTTTTCATTTATTTTTAGTGGAACACACGAGCCAAGAGGGAAAAGCTGACTGAGCTTATGTTTGAGCATTACAACATCCCTGCTTTCTTCTTGTGTAAAACAGCTGTCTTATCGGCGTATCCTTCACATTATTTTGCTGCTAAAGTGTTGCTCACCTTCAGGTTTTAGTATGTGTTTACAAGAACCAGAATTCATGTAAAGAATATTGGTGATGTATATTTATATAGTATATATTATACACACACACACACACACACACACACACACACACACACACACAGTATCTCACAAAGTGAGTACACTCCTCACATTTTAGCAACCATCTTCTCGAGGGACAATACTAGAGAAATCATACTGGGATATATTTTAGAGTAGTCAGTGTGCAGCTTGTATAGCAGTATAGATTTACTGTCCTCTAAAAAACTCAACATACAGCCATTATTGTCAAAATAGCTGGCAGCAAAAGTGAGTACACCCTACGTGATAAACAAAGCCACACGTCCTATTCATCATGTTCATGTTTTTGTCTGCTTGACAAGACCATACAAATTTGTGTATCTTTTATTAGCAGTTAAAATTTGTTGCTTACAGTTCACTTCTCTCAGACTGACCACCGGATGTTCAACATGGCAAAGCACTCTCTGAGGATTTGAGAATTAGAATAAGAATTGTTGTTCTCCACAGAGATGGCCTAAGCTATAAGACCCTGAAACTAAGTCACGTTACAGTGAAAAGGGTCATACAGAGGTTTTCCAAGATGGTTTCCACTCGGAGCAGGCCTCGCAATGGTCAGATGCAGATGCTGGACACGAGTGCTGCAAGCATTGCTTTAGAGTTTGCAGAAGTGGAAGATCCACTTGTCAGTGCTCAGACCGTTTGCACACTGCAACAAGGTCAGTTTGCATGGCTGTTTTCCCAGAAGGAAGCCTCTTTTGAAGCTGCCTCACAAGAAAGCTCACAAATGGTTTGCTGAAGACAACCTGTCCAAAAGCATGAATGACTGGAACCATGTCCTGTAGTTCTAAGATAAACTTGTTTGGCTCAGATGTTCTCCAGCATGCATGGTGACACCCTGTTGAGAAGTACCAAGAAAATTGTTTTGCTTGCAGTCAAGCGTGGTTGTGGTAGTATTATGGTCTGGGGCTGCATGAGTGCTGCTAGTACTGGGGAGCTGCGGTTCATTGGGGAAACATGGATTCCAACATGTAATGTGTCATTCTAAAGATTCCTTCAGAATCTGGGCCGAATGTCTTCAGACCTGAACCCTATTGAGCACCTATGGGGCATCTTAAAGTGGAAGGTGGAGAAGTGTCATGTGTCTAACATCCAGCAGCTTTGTGATGTCATTATGGAGGAGTTGAAGAGGATCCCAGCAACAACCTGTGCAGCTCTGTGCAGATCATGCCCAGAAGGATTAAGGCAGTGCTAGACAACAATAGTGCTCACAAAATATTCACACTTTGGACACAGTTTTTTACATGTTCACTTAGGGTGTACTTACTTTTGTTGTATTCACCAATACTATAGTATTCTCCTTTGAGAAGATATATACATATAATATTTATTAACCCACGATTAATGCGGATCGTATTTCCGTTTGAACATTTATATTTAATATAAATAAATACGAGGTGAAATTAAAACCTGCAACGCAACACATTTATTCATGACGTCCTTCCGTTACTCAGGTATACAAAAACAAACAAAGTCTATCGAAAATTATTTGTAATCACAAACATTTGTTTTACTGATGTGCCAAGTCTCAATTCAAGCACCAAAATCCGCCATAATGCGCACATCCGGCAATTAAAACCGTCCGTGTGGAAACAGCAAACGTTCCGTTTGGTGTGTTGATTTATTTACGTAACTTAAAACACAATAATTACTTTAAAACATTTACAAGCATATAATACACTAGCATACACTAATAAACATATATTTGCATAAAGCCTCCATATTTGTCCATGCCCATGTTGATTAGAGTATTAAAAACTTGAAAAGTATTAATTTCAGGTACATTTAGAACAGATCAAAATACATCTATTTTGCCTGATAAAATGTTGCAGCTTTCTTAACTGTTAATCATATCAGCTTTGCAAATGGACGATCCACTGGTTTAGTGTTAGACAGTGGTGCGACACACACGACCGCTATTCCAGTGCATGATGGTTATGTCCTGCAACAAGGTAAATCATCCATCTAGTTTCTTGGGTTTTCTTTTTGAGTAAAAAAAATACTTGAAATATTTATCTGTTGACACTGTTTTGTTATTTATGACAACATGCACAAAGACACGAGTTAATTCATTGATTGCAAAAGGACCTGATTGGAAATAATGGTGGTGATTTAAACATAAAATATTAGCAGTTCAATATACCTATCTGGTGATCTGCTTTTTACTTACATATAGCATATAAATTGTTTGTGTGTGTGTGTGTATCTATCTATCTATCTATCTATCTATCTATCTATCTATCTATCTATCTATCTATCTATCTATCTATCTATCTATCTATCTAATTATATTATTATATTATAATTTTAATATATTTATTTATATATATATATATAGATAGATAGATAGAACAACTTCGATCTGATTTAGGTTTAATTTTTATTGTGTTAGAAGGAGCTGCTACCTAATCAAATAGGATTATAACCTGATTATCTTGTACACTTTTTCTCTATCTCTCGTATGTACTAATATATATATATATATATATATATATATATATATATATATATATATATATATATATATATTAGTACATACGAGAGATAGAGAGAAAGTATAGAAATTAAACCTAAATCAGATCTAGGTTGTTCTACAGTTCAAGACTTTGTAATACCATCCAGAAGGCATCTAGGTCATTTATCAGAATACTCACAACATGTATACTCTAACTGCTTCATCATTTTAAAGCAGGGATGTCCACAGTCTGGTTTTGGGTACAAGGGCAACTTGTGGACATGTAACTCAAATCAAATCAAATCAAATTTTATTCATCACATACACATACATACAGGGTACGACATGCAGTGAAATGCTTTATACGACGGTCTGGCAAGAGGGGAATAGGGTGGGGGGAAAAAAAAAGCAGATAAATAAAGTATAAAAACTATATAAAATAAAATATAAGGTATAAGGATATATAAAAATAGGTATGTAAACAAAGAGGAAAAAAAAAATAATAATAACTGCCCTGCTGTTGCTCTGTTTTGATGTATGATGTGGCCAACAGCTGCCACAATTTTAGAATTAATTTGCAAAATAATGTTTAGTTAAGGCTATTGAAAATAGAGCGAGTTTGGGAGATTGATTCATTATAGAAAATAGATTGGTTAAAATGGGTTGCAAAGTGATAATTTAAATTATGATTAAAAAAAAAAGGCTTGTTCAGGTTCTTGAAATAAGGAGGAATTTATAACATCAACATTGTGATCCTGCATTGTTCAGCTGATTTTGAAAGTGTTTTGAGAGCATTAAGATTCCAACAAACACCACTAAACAGACATTTGCTGTGACTGTGAACTTAAATTTTTCTTGGATTGTGAGGCATTTTGTACATATAAACTCACTCAACAGAAGTTCTTAGCAGTCAATTAAGCAATTCTTGTGTATTATACTGTATATTGGCACTGAAAGTTTATTCTGTGCTTTTTTCAGGCATTGTCAAGTCCCCACTCGCAGGTGACTTCATGAGCATGCAGTGCAGAGAGCTGTTTCAAGAATTAAGCGTTGAAATCATTCCCCCATACATGATTGCATCAAAGGTGAGGCTTTGTCTAAGAAGCCAGTTTTATTTTTGCATGCCATATCCACAGATTGCATGTGTAATCCACAGTATAGAGTTTCGTGGCATGCAATCATATTTTGTCATGTTGATGAAATGGAACAGATAAAATATTTTGCTTGAAAATGACCTAAAATCAATTTATTAGTCCTCAGTGTACAATTGATCTGTGGTAAATATAAAAAGAAAATGTTTAATATATTGTTTATTGTACCCCCCTATTAATCTTTCACTAAAGAATGATTTTCATCTCTAAATGACATTTGATTTTTTTTCAGTTAGGCTTTGCTGTCAGAGACAAAAAAAATGCATCTTGTAAAGTTGAGCTTATAGTCTTAAGATCACATACAATACAGCTATAAAAACAGTGATAACATTAATAAAAAGGAAAAATACTAATATTACCTCAAGCTTATTTTCAAAAAGGTTTTTTTTTGTGTGACCACATTTTCTGCACCAGACCAGACCTAATTGATTTATGATGTAATAATTTTGTCATTGGTGGATCTTCAGTGTATAGTTGGAAGTGGTGAGTTCATGTTATCACCCAGTCTGTTGGCGAATTCAGCCAACCAAGGATTCGGTGTGAATCGTTAAAATACCATTGAAATCGCACAGTGCAAAAACTGAATTATGTCACCGGTTTAAATAATGCATAATTTGTCATTTGTAAAACATCATGGTGCTCTTTAAAGGGTGAGCACAAACTACATGTTTAAATAATCATGGTCTTAAATCCTGGTCATGAGCATGATGGTGGTATTGTGTGAGGATAGCACTCTTTTATGATTAAAGTAAATAATCCAGGCTGTCCAAATTTGCTGTTTCTCTCAGAGAAGTCACACTCCTGAAACGTAGCTACTAACAGTTCTGTGCTTATTTTTAAGATTTAATATAAACACCTGTTGTGTTGTACATATTACACTGCTCTTTTTTTCTAAATAAAGGATTCAGTACGTGAAGGTTCACCAGCCAGCTGGAAGAAGAAAGAAAAACTACCTCAAGTTACTCGCTCATGGCATAACTACATGTGTAATGTAAGGAGGTTGCTACAGGTCTACTTTATGATACAAACCTAATCCTCTGACAAACTCTGTTCTAATCAGATGTGTTAATTTTTCTTTCTTCTTTTTTTGCAGACTGTTATTCAAGATTTTCAGGCCTCCGTCTTGCAAGTCTCAGATTCACCTTATGATGAACAGTGTGTCCATTTGTCCCTTTTGACTTTTTAATTTGCTGCTCATATTGTGTTTAAAATTTGTGAGTAATGAGGGATTTTATCCCTGGTGGAAGAGACATCTAGGGAATTTGATCTATGTCTTGTTGCTTATGCAGGGTGGCTGCTCAGATGCCGACCGTTCACTATGAGCTCCCTAACGGTTACAACTGTGACTTTGGAGCCGAACGGCTGAAGATTCCTGAGGGCCTTTTTGACCCTTCTAATGCAAAGGTGTGCACAATACTTCCTGTTTTCTTTTTCTTTCAACTGAGAATGTAGCCTATTAAGATGCATGTTGTATGTGTGTGTCTTTTTACAGGGCCTGTCAGGAAACACCATGCTTGGAGTAGGCCATGTTGTGACCACCAGTGTTGGCATGTGTGACGTTGATATCCGACCGGTAAGAGCCTTTTACAATGTTCTACAACTTGCAATGTGTCTCTTAATTCGAGTGAATTGTTAAAAACCGGGAGACAATGAATCGCCAGGAATCCAGGAATGTATAGTTAGCTGTTTTTTTTTTCCCCTCCACTGGGAAGAGCTCCTAGTCTGTGTCCAATGTTAGTGAATGAAAAGCAGTTCAAAAAGACAGAGGATTCATGTTTCAACGAAAGCTTTCATGGATGGTAGATGTTGCACAATAAGAGAAATCTGGCAAACAGAAGGAAATTGGCCAGGACTAAAATGTATTAAAATCCCAAAACAATCTTTGTTACTTTTATACATATTAGTCTGATTTAAAGTAAAAGAAAAAAATTGTTTGCTATTTTTTCTTTTTTTTTTCTTTTTACACTGCACATAACTTAAACTTTTAAAGCAAAATAAAAAAAAAGATTAGCGATAGTGTGACGGGCTGACATTTTTACATATAACATTTTTTTCTTTTAATTCATTGGTTAAAAGAAACAATCAAAAATCTTCTGAGTATAGAGGATTTCGGAGCTACTGCTAATTAAGTAACCAACTCGTTTGAAACATTTTTGTCAATTAACAGTTTTTTTACTTTGTTTTTTTACTTTATTTGTTTAAAAATATTCAGAACACATTACAATGCTACAACTGTATGTTTTTGGCTCAATTTAAGCTTACATTGCAGTTGGGTGGATTCACAATCACTTCCTCACTATTGTAGATTTCATATTTCTGTCCCCTCATTGCTCAGTTACTCTTCGACAGGTTGCTTTTGTATTGAAGTGCAGTTCACCTGCTCAAATAAGGATTAAATTCAAATTGAAAATACCCTTTGATTTATAGTGGATCCTGATGGTATTTATGGTGGTGGTTTTATTTATTTATTTATTCCCCCCACAGGGACTGTATGGCAGTGTGATAGTAACTGGAGGAAACACACTCATCCAAGGATTTACAGACAGACTAAACAGAGAACTGTCTCAGAAGACACCACCGGTTTGTTCTACTGCATTTATTTATATATAAAATCTGTAGACCAAAATGTGTTTTATATACCACAGATGTGTGTTATTAAATCCTGATGAAAAGGCTGTTAATATCAGAACAACTGCATTAATACAGCTCTGTGATTTGCCAATATTTAATTGTAAATATAAAATTGTTTCAAATTAGTTGACTTTTTTATTTATAGTGTTAGATATTTTTCACATTGCCCGTCAATTGTCTAATATATAATGCATCTTGTCTACATATAGTTACTTTTCTAAGCAAGTGGATACACAGTTTAATTAGTGCATTACATTGTTGGATAAAATTCTCCATCTGATGCTTCTTAATAGTTAAAGTAAAGGACTGTTCACACAAATCTGAGACCAGAGTTCTAGTTTTAGGTCTTTTTCAAATTCTACAAGAGCTCAAGAGATTTTTAGTAATCAGCACGACCATAATGAAAATGTTTCTATTCACAGAGTATGCGCTTGAAGTTAATAGCCAACAACACGACCCTGGAGCGCAGGTTTAGTGCCTGGATCGGAGGATCTATCCTGGCATCACTGGTGAGTGCTTCTGCTTCACACATTTTCAGTGCTGTGGCTGTATTGAGAAAATCCAATCAAAAACACATCTTTGTGGTTCTCATCATTATTTGAATCTCTGTCTTTAGGGAACATTCCAACAAATGTGGATTTCTAAGCAAGAGTATGAAGAAGGAGGGAAGCAGTGTGTAGAGAGGAAGTGCCCTTGACCAACTTAAGCAGCTTTGTTGCCTTTTGATTCTTCAATTAAAAAAAAAGCATCTTGGTAGAACAGGCCTTCTTAGTGGACTCAGGAACATAAATTATACAAAGATTAGTTCCGCTTTCTTATTCAATGTTTTTGATTTTATAACTCTGTAATAATTGTCATGGTCACACTTTTTTCTATACTCGTGTTTTTTTGTTGTTGTGTGTTTTTCGTTTCACAGCCCAGAGGAAAGATTAAGTTCTGTATTTTAGATAATACTTGTCATCTGACACATTTAAGAGTAAACTATGACCCTCAAATTGCAGAGAAAATGATGAAGCAATATATTCAGTCAACTACTTGTGTTTTTAATCAGTGATTGGCCGTTTTGAAAATAAAGGTTTTTGTGACAGCTTCATGTTAGATTTCTTTGTATCGTGGATCATTATGCACTTGAAATTTACATTGATACTTATGTTATCTTAAAGCAAACAGGAGTGATTTTGTCCACATACAAAAAACCCCCCCTACCTTTTTAAATAATCACACAGACGCATGAAATGCCTTCAACAATCAGTTTCAGTGTTCACGTAGCCTTTGATACATATATAATCCATATTCAATGTACAGCAAACCCTGTCTGAAACACTGCACCTGCAATGTAACATCATATCTGCATGCATAAGGTATCACCAGTATAAAAAGCCAGGGACCAATTCACACAGGAAGAAATGGGTTCATATATTTAACAGTTGACATTGAGCCTTGGCCATCTGGTCTTACGCTTGTGCAGTCTTTTTAGGGAAAATCTCACTAAGTTTCTTCTGGTTTTGTTTCTCTTTCCTTTCTCTCCTCATTTTACTCTTCAGGTGTTTCTCAAGACTCAGTCTGAAAGAAAAGAAAATAGCATGTTGACAATATCTCCCACTTAAATTTTTTCCTAGTCATAAAGTTGTTTATCTAGGGTTTGGGCCTTACCTTATATAAGGGGTGACAAATGATGGTGTATAGAAACGTTTCCTCTTGTAGATCTTGTTCATGTTCCAGGGGACAGGATGTTCTCTAAAACGGTACCTAGTTCATAAACCATAAAAAAATGCCATGTTACATTGAAATTCTAGATCCACGCACAAGCCTGTCGTCGGGATAAAATAGAACTGCTTACCAGATCGTTTTGCCAAAAACGTTTCTCCTCCATTCTCCAGGTCTGCCTTTTTCTTGTCCTGTCTGTAGTAAACGGAGCGCACTTTCTCGCTCTTTCACAACGCTATCAAGCCTCTGCATGGACCTTTCCACCTTAAAAAAAAACCACCACCACCTTTGGTTATTATCTAAATTGGTGGCTCTCCAAGAAGGGTTTGAACAACCTGGGCAGGTCTGCAATTTGTAGTGAAAGTTTTATATACTATGTATATACAAGTAAATTCTGGTTCAGATAAATTCTATTTATCTAAATTCCTAAATGTGGTTCAGTGGGTACTGAAATTTTGTGTGAGAGCTATTCAGAGGATAGTTCAGCAGTAAAAATACCCAAACGAGCCAAAAAAAATCACCACATCTGTATAATGGGCATTTTATTTAAACAGCTGGATTATGTGGACATTATTAAAGAAATCTGTAATTTATCTACCACATCCTGTCTTCCTGGTGCCCTCACTGACTCCAAACTAAGATCTTATAACAAGATTTAAAGCAGAGATGCACAAACTTTTGCCCAGAGGCAAAGTTGGCCTATGGTGACCTTTGTGTATATATAAGAAGAGGGGGGAAAAAAATAATCTAATTGGGGAAAATATATATAAATAAATAAGAAAAGGAACAGCTTTGTCTCTCATTAGAGGCCACTGAATAGCTGTATTAGCTATTATTGTACAATAAATGTAATTGTTTTCTTATTGTGCTTTAAGTTTCGTTAAACAGAGTTTGGGCACCTCTAGTTTTAAGCATTGTGGTTTTCCTACTGAATATAACTAAGTTTGAGGATGAGAGTCACGAAAGGTATATAAAATGATAGTATTTTAGGTATCAGTTTGGTTACTAATATATAAAATACTAAATATACAAAATAAACAAAGGATTTCAATGTGTTCTAAGTATATTGGTATTTTGCTATTGTCTAAAAATAGTGATAGTCCAATAAATAAATATTTTATTGGAAACTACCCACACGGATGGTATTGGCAACCTGAAAACGTGCTTACCTTCTTGACACGTTCTGGACTAGGCATTGGGACACACTGACGTTTCGCCTCTTGTTCTATAGTAAGCAACATATTCTTTTCCTTTAGAAGAACATACCTGCAATGACGAACAGTATAATCTTAAGATTAATGAATGATAAGCATGAACACAATGAACCCCTGACTCATAAATATACAGACAAAAGTGAGTACACCCTTCACATTTCAGCAACCGTTTTAGTATAATCTTCTCAATGGACAATACTGTAGACAGGAAATTGGATATATTTCAGTGTAGTTGATGTGCAGCTTTAATAACAGTACAGATTTAATGTCCTCTGAAAATAACTCAACATACAGCCATTATTGTCAAAATAGCTGGCAACAAAAGTGAGTACACCCTAACTGATAACAGCTGTACGTCACTAAACCATACAAAGCCACACGTCCTATTCATCATGTTCATGTTTTTTCTGCTTGACCATACAAATTTGTGCCTCTTGTATTAGAGCAGTTAAAATTTGGTGCTTTGAGTACAATTCTCTCAAACTTCCAACATCCCAAACACACCGCCAAGATGTCAACTGCCTTGCTGAAGAAGGTGATGGAGTGACCAAGTATGTCTCCAGACTTCAACCCTATTGAGCACCTGTGGGTCATCATCATGTCGAAGGCGGAGAAGCACCATGTGTCTAACATCCAGCTGCATCGTGATGTCATTATGGAGGAGTGGAAGAGGATCCCAGCAACAACCTGTGCAGCTCTGGTGAATTCCATGGCTAAGATGATTTAGACAGTGCTAGAGAACGATGGTGCTCACAAAATATTGACATTTTGGACAGTTTTGACATGTTCACAATAATGGCTGTTTGTTGAGTTATCAGAGGACAGTAAATCTGTACTGCTATACAAGATACACATTGACTAGATACTGTAAACAAATGTGTATATATATATATATATATATATATATATATATATATATATATATATATATATATATATATATATATGTGTGTATATATATATATATATATATATATATATATATATATACACACATACATACATACATACACACACACACACATACAAACAAACACACTTAGGGGTGCTCTGATCAGGATTTTTAGGGCCGATCCCAGATCACCGGAAGCTGTGTCATCTGATACCGGTCACTGATTACAGGCTCTATTTTAATCCTTCTATTTATTTATCTATCTATTAGTATTAGTGTTATTTATTTATGCTGCATGATAAATAACATCAAATAGCATCCATAATAGCAAATTAAAGTATAACTATTTTTTGTTTGTGATGGCTTTGAGTGTATTACCTTAATTTTTAACATAGAAAATCATAAATGAAGGTTTATTGAGAACAACAAATATTTATAAATCCTGCCGTTCATTGCGCCCCACCTGTCATGCCCACATTCGCCACTAGAGGGCCGCGCCCCACACTTTTAGAGCCACTGGCGTAACGTGAATCCGAACCCTTCTCTAGATCAGTCAGGTTTTTGGCCTTTCGCTGAGAAACACGGAGTTTGAGCTCCCTCCAAAGATTCTCTATTGGGTTTAGGTCTGGAGACTGGCTAGGCCACGCCAGAACCTTGATATGCTTCTTACAGAGCCACTCCTTGGTTATCCAGGCTGTGTGCTTCGGGTCATTGTCATGTTGGAAGACCCAGCCGGTTGTTCTCCAAAATCTCGCAATACATGGCCCCGGTCATCCTCTCCTTAATACAGTGCAGTCGCCCTGTCCCATGTGCAGAAAAACACCCCCAAAGCATGATGCTACCACCCCCATGCTTCACAGTAGGGATGGTGTTCTTGGGATGGTACTCATCATTCTTCTTCCTCCAAACACGTTTAGTGGAATTATGACCCAAAAGTTCTATTTTGGTCTCATCTGACCACATGACTTTCTCCCATGACTCCTCTGGATCATCCAAATGGTCATTGGCAAACTGGATATGGGCCCATGTGCCTGGACATGGGCTGGTTTAAGCAGGGGAACCTTCCGTGCCATGCATGATTTCAAACCATGACGTCTTAGTGTATTACCAACAGTAACCTTGGAAACGGTGGTCCCAGCTCTTTTCAGGTCACTGACCAGCTCCTCCCGTGTAGTTCTGGGCTGGTTTCTCACCTTCCTTAGGATCATTAAGACCCCACGAGGTGAGATCTTGCATTGAGCCCCAGTCTGAGGGAGATTGACAGTCATGTTTAGCTTCTTCCATTTTCTAATGATTGCTCCAACAGTGGACCTTTTTTCACCAAGCTGCTTGGCAATTTCCCCGTAGCCCTTTCCAGCCTTGTGGAGGTGTACAATTTTGTCTCTAGTGTCTTTGGACAGCTCTTTAGTCTTGGCCATGTTAGTAGTTGGATTCTTACTGATTGTATGGGGTGGACAGGTGTCTTTATGCAGCTAACGACCTCAAACAGGTGCATCAAATATAGGATAATAAACATAGTGGAGGTGGACATTTTAAAGGCAGACTAACAGGTCTTTGAGGGTCAGAATTCTAGCTGATAGACAGGTGTTCAAATACTTATTTGCAGCTGTATCATACAAATAAATAGTTAAAAAAAATCATATATTGTGATTTCTGGATTTTTTTTTTTTTAGATTATGTCTCTTACAGTGGACATGCACCTACAATGAATTTCAGACCCCTCCATGATTTCTAAGTGGGAGAACTTGCAAAACAGCAGGGTGTTCAAATACTTATTTTCTTCAATGTATCCTACCTGGATACTCTCACTACCTTCAGCAACTCCTAAGCCTATAAAGCTATTTCACTGTCATTTGATTGATATTTTTGAAGTTGTTTTTTTAGTAAAAAAAAATATTATTTAATGATTTTGTTATTACCTCCTAGCGTAAATGTTTTGTGTTTTTTTATATATATATAGATAGGATTTGATTACTCTATTAGCTCATATTGTATGTTTTTGGTGGGTATGTGATTTGTTTGCTTTTTTGATTATTAGAAATCTGAGTGGAATCAGATATGAAGATTTACCACAGCTTGTGCAAGTCTTCATTGCTCTTTGCTCTCAGCTGTTTGGCTGTCCATGGAGAACCTAGGAGAATTCAAACAAACAAAAGTCAAGGTGGATAATTAGGAAGAATCATCTCTCATACACTGACATGTGCAAAATGCTTTCTTCACCAATAAAATACTCTCCCCCTGGCTTTTATTTCAAGATTAATAATAGATTAATAGAACGAAAGACAGAAAAGGTGCAGAGTAAAGTAAAGGGGAAAAAATGCATCCAGATTTGTAAATGTGATAGAGGATCAGTGGAACCTGATTTAACTGTGCTCTCTCCCCAGTTTGCAGGCAAATCAAAAAATTCCTCAAGGCCCCATTTGCTTGCGGAGGTATGGAGAAGGCGAGCATGGTCAGGACGGCTGAATCGATGAAGATTGTAGTTTTGCCTGTAGAAAGTCAAACACTTATAATACATTCTATTAATGATGCCCACTTATCCATTATCATCCCTCGCTTCCTGACCTGCTAACAAAGGTTAATGTTAAAGAAAAGGCTTGGATTTTAAGAATAAAAAATACCTTTGGATGCAGGAATGATAGTTGTTAACTAATACATGTGATGAATATTGAGCTTTGTTCGGCAAAGATATTTTAACAACGCTTTGAAATTGTCTGCAAACTGAAGCAAGACGGCATGCAGTGGCCGCCGCCATCTTGAAAACCAATGTCAACGTTGAGCAGGGTTGCCAGATAATTTCTCTTTTTTAAAATCTAATCCGAATCGCACAGAACACCAAATGAAATTCTTTACGCTATTAGAAAGTTAGCTTCAGCACCAATAAATAAAGGGAGAAAACTACTGACCGATACTAATAATAATATTACTAATAAGCATTACTCCTGTCAAAACAAGACTAAGCACTATGTTATTGATGAATGCAGGGCTTAAGTACAATTTGGCAACATGAGCTCAAAACAGTCTATGCAATTCCTCGTTTTACCTTGAACAATTAAATTCCTATCACGTGAGATGATTGCATATATTAAAACACAAATAAATTATGATTGCATATTTTAAAACAAATATTTCGATATTTTTTTGAGATTTTATTTAGCGTTGCCTATGTTTGTATAACGTAGTTGTAGCATATGCGACGTGACAGAGGTAAAACACAAACGCAAACATAAACTGTGTGACCGATTAATCGTAATATTATTTAAAGAAATGTAATGTGTAGTACATCAATGTCTACCAAAAAAATACTAATTTAAACGGGAACGTCGACTAAAACCCAATAAGAGACTCTACTTTCGTCGCGCATGTTACGTCACTACAGAGCGACGAGCCAATCGGTGAAGTTTTCTCAAAAACAGACATGGCGGCTCTGAGCGTCCTGCGAGCTGCGGCGGCTTTTGCAGCCAGGATAAACCCTTTAAAACGTGCCAACCAGTCTGCAGAGCTCCTTTCCCGGGCAGTAGTGCGCTCAGAGCAAGGTAATCCATCATCGTTTTTGTAGAACTTCATGATATATTCCCACAGACGGTGTATTATTCACAGTGACCTTGTCCTGCTGTGTTCGAGTTGCTTAGGCCAGGCTGAGATATGAAGGCAGTCTGTATACTAAACGGATACATGCTTATTACAAAAGAACCCCACACACAGGGTATTTTTTATGGAGTGCGTTTTCTTTATTACAAGTTTGGTTTAAGAAGTTATTATTGTAACGCTAATCCTGTTACTGTAAGTGTATTAAAAATACTCATACTGTTAGTTATCACTGGCTGGTTAATAATGTAATGATGTTGTTCCAGCTGAGTACATCAGCAGAAAACGCTAAAGGATAGACAGAAGTGTAACATCTGATCAATCCTTATGTTTGTTTCCTTTCCAAATTTGTAAATTTTATATAAGTACGACGTTGTACTGCTCATCTAGAGCTTCTTTTCCCCCCAGACACAATACAACAGAAACTGTTTTTATTATAACTCGATTCATTTTGTACTTTTTATATTAATGCATTTATTTAATTCGTGAAATGCAGTGAAGTGTGTTCCAGTATAAAAATAATCCATGACATGATTCGCTGTTGTTGTTGTTTTTTTTTGTTTTTTTAACAGCAAAACCCAGTGTTTTTTTTTTTTTTTGTCCGACTGTACTGCAGCAGTATGCCAGCTATTTTTATTATTTTATCTGTATATGGTTTCTGTTTTAGATTAAGTTAGTTTTTGTTATGTTATAGAGGCTATAAACAATCTCTTTTTCTTGAAGGTAATTAGAAAAAAAATGCTGGGGCTGCTGCTGTCAATTTTTTTTGTAATAAGAAGCATTTTTCTTTATTACAGAGCAATACTAAATAAGAGAGAGAAAATAAGGCAGGTCTCTTAAAATGAGCTTGTAATTTGTTCTTCCATTTAGATACATTTTTATTGTTAAAATTGCATACAAGAAAATTGGTGAAAACTAAACTTATTTAGTGCATTTAATTGCCATATTACATCAAAATACAAATACAGTGCGTTCAAAAGTACTTTTCTCCGGAAAAGCTGGTTTAAGTTTTCCACAAACGACATCCAAGTTTAAATCTCACTGTTTTCTTCCCGTTCCTCCATTTTTCATTCTGCAGCGTCTTCTGTGTTACCTGTCCAGAGTGCTCCAGAGTTTAGCGGGCAGTGCATCAGTAATTATGGACCGTGGAAAACACAGTGCTCAGTGTTTAGTTAAAAGGACTAAACTAATTATTGTAATCAAATGACACACTTGAGGAATAGTTACAGCCCTAAAAAATGCTGAAGGATATAATTCCTATTCTGTCCTCCTGACTATTGCAATGTGTTGACATTACAGAATAAATGATGAATTAACATTTTGCTATTTTCCTATCAATTAGTAATTACTATAGAATATAGACTATAGACTGCTCTGCAGCGCACATTGGCAGAGCTGATGCTATGAGAAATATATCACCAGCTAACCAATTAAATTTGAAAATGTAAGAGTGCAGTATAACAAATCTAACTGAATACTAAGAGCATTTGGAGCAGCATTACAGGGTTAGTTGTACTTTCTTGTCATGTATATTGCTTGATAGGCTGTTTTCAGACAAATAGATAGCATAGGTTGCAGCTCCTCTGCAATGTATTAAATTGCAATGTATTCAATTGTTGGCTATGTAGTGTAGGTCATATTTCCGAACCCTACAGGTTGCCTATATACACTGACCAGGAATAACTTTATGGCCATTGATCAGGCATAAAATTATGTCCCCCTTTTGCTGCCAAAACATCCCTGACACATCGAGCATTAACAACTTCAGCAATTTTAGCTACAGGAGCTCATCTTTTGGATCGGACAACACGGGTCAGCCTTCGCTCCCCACATTCAATGAGCCTTGGTCACCCATGACCCTGTCGCCAGTTCACCACTGTTCCTTCCTTGGAACCCTTTTAATAGATACTGATCACTGCAGACCAGGAACATCCCACAAGAACGACAGTTTTGGGGACACTCTGACCCAGTCGTCTAGCTGTCACAATTTGGTCCCTGTCAAACTCGCTTAAATTCTTATGCTTGCTCATTTTTCCTGCTTCCAACACATCAACTTTGAGGACAAAATGTTTACTTGCTGCTTAATATATCCACCCAATAACAGGTGCCATGATGAAGAGATAATCAGTGTTTTTCACTTACTGGTCATAATTTAATAATGTCATAATATTATGCCTGATCGGTGTAAATAATATAATCAAATATAACTCAATGTGTAAATACGGTTACATTCACTTGGATTATAGATATTGATAAGTGCATCACTGGTACCAAAACATGCTTCATGACCTGCACTATAACCATTTTGAGCCCCAATTTTAAAATATGTTTAATATAAATCCCAATCTGAGACCAGTGTAGAAGGCAGGATGCTCTGTAACTTACTGTACTATGTTTCTGTAACAGTTGCTGTCCGTTATGGAAGTCATGGAAAGAGGATGTTTGTCATTAAGCCCACTGACTTTTATGACAGAAGATTTCTTCATTTACTGGTAAGACTTAAACACATAGTTGTTGTTTAGCCTGATACCTAAAAAGCATAGAAAAGGAGGGTATACTTTTTTCCCCCCACCCATGATTGCAGCTGCAGATATGATTTAATAGACCAGTTGTAGAAGAACTTAACAATTCGCTAGTTACATCATACCTAACGGGAGAAGCCGAAAGAAAGTTTTACAACATAAGTATAAAAGATGGTAGGAAAATGACATTTTGACCCGATATTATTGTTCTTCATTCTCTCTGCCTCAGAAATATTACATCCTGCTCACTGGGATTCCTGTTGCAGCACTTGTAACATTTGTGAATGTCTTCATCGGTAAGTCACGTTCCTATTAAACAGTACAGGATATTATTGATTAAACATGGTGTATTTCAGGTATAACACAGACATTATTTCCTAGGTGAGGCTGAATTAACTGAAATCCCTGAGGGCTATGAGCCAGAGCATTGGGAGTACTATAAGGTACAGTTTTTATAATTATTTTGTAATAATATTTGTGTGCACAATACAAATCGGGTAGTGTGTGTTTTTTATTTTATTAAATTTTTTAAATCAAGAGCTGTCTAGACACAAAAAATTTGAAAACTGAGTATATTATGGATTTCTTTGTTTCATTTTATCCAAGCATCCCATTACTCGGTGGATTGCTCGGAACATTTACGACAGCCCGGTAAAGGATTATGAGAAAATGATGGCACTTATCCAAATTGAGGCTGAAAAGGCTGAAATGAGGTAAGCTGTTAATGCTATGGACTCACCTGCTTTTCCACATTATATCCTTTTTTTTTGTCTGCATATGGACTAAGAAGTAATTATGTCAGTGACAGTCAGAATCAGCTTAATTGGCCAAGAATGCCTGAGCATACAAGGAATTTGTTTAGCGCAAAGCACCAGTGCACATTTACACATACAGCTGTGCTGGACTAAACAAGACCTAGATTAGTACCTGGGGAAAAAGCTATTTTTCTGGTGATTCTTTTTTTTTTCCTTTTGATCAGTCTATATTGCCTGCCAGAGTCTGAACAGACTGTATACAGTATGTGAGGAGCGCCTTACAATTCTTCCAGCCTGCTTCCTGAGTCGGGACATGTACAGGTCCTGGAGGGAAGGCAGGTTGGTCCCGATGATGCGCTCTGTCGACCTAACTTGTCTTTGCAGTCAGCAAATAAATTAGGTCACTGACAGTCATGCTGTCATGATGTTATGGACCTCTTTTATCAGTCTTCTATTAAAGTTGTCTAATATTTTAGTTGATCATTCTGGAATAAAGTTCCTTGCAAGTTTCAATAAAGTCCCCTCGTTAAGTTGTATGGAGGCAGACGGTCAGCTGTAAACAGATGTTTAGCATGTTTATGGATCCAAGTGTCGAACACTTTTTTGCATTTAGATGTTGTCTGTTTAGATGCACTTAAGGGGAATTTAATTCCACATGGCAGCAAATGTAATGTTTAAGGTTTAATTTTAGAATGTAACGTTATGGAAAAAAACATTGAATGAACAGTAAAAGATTAGGATGAATCTTTTTGTTCTTTTTCTAAAAATATTTAATTGCTTTTGTTAAATGTATCAAAAAAGTGTCATTTTACATAAAAATGTAAATAGCAATATTTAAAGTAATGAGTGCCAAAACTTTGGTATACTTTAGATCACCACATTAAGAGGTATTCTTGTCTGCTCTATTTCACCTGAGACTGATCATGTAGGCTGTTAAAATGTAAAGTAAAGCCTGTAATAAAGATCCTAGTGATATCAGTATTGCAAGGCAATACAGGTAGTCCTCTAATTACGATGGAGACACCTTACGACAACCCCATCTTAAGTGAAAAATATTGTAAGTCGAAGATGGTGCTATGACTGTGACAGATTTTCTGCTTCATGCTGATTTTATAATTTTTCATTTTCTGATGGCTTTCATCTTCTTTTTTTTTCCACTACCAGCAGAAGACATACTTGGGCACTTTTAAGACATGCTTTTATAACTAAAATTGCTATTTAAAACCGTTTGAAACCGGAAAACAAATCACACTAACACTGGGACAACTCTACTTTGCCGACCGCTAGCGAGAGTGGGGCATCTCACAGGGCGAGAGATACGCTCATCCCAGCGGTGTCCAACGCATATATCGTACATCGTACACTGCTGAATATGCCTGTTGCGTGAAATTTAAAATATTTTTACAATTTTGTCGTATCGCTATCGTCATTGTAAGACCAAAAAAGTCAGACCATCGCAACTTGGGGACCATCTGTACTGCGATTTTATTTATTTATTTATTTTTTTAAGGTTTCTTTTTAAAAGCAGTTAATATTGCAATAACTCATTTCAAATTGAACCTGCAACCACTTGTACTTTCCTAGTTACTGCTTATTCTTTTTATAAAGTATAATCTCTCTCTATTTTTTCTTCTTAGACAAAAGCAACTTCAAGTTCGGAAACACATGAGGGCAAAAGGAGATGGACCCTGGTTTTATCTCGACACAGTTGATAAGAACCTAATCGACCAGAGCCCCAAAGCAACACCTGACAACTAAGCCTCGGTGAACATGTGACGCCCATCATCTCGGATCTGTCTGAACTATTGTCATTATACAATGTATAATGGATACTGATATTTGTGCAAATATATTTGTGTTCTTTTGCTTTGACACCAATAAAGTGTAGAAGCCACATTTTAGTTGTCTATTTCATTTTTTTAGGGTTATTATATTTTGAAACTTTGAATTGTTATTAATCTCTAGAATGTGAAAACACAGAGGTCTGATCTGGGTTTGACTTTCTCACTGATATACAGGCTGTCAATCCAAACATGGCAAGGTCATCTATCAACAACTGAAATATATTTAAATTAAATATATACATAGCATTAAATAACATATAAATATTATAGCTCTTGGTTGCATGCACCTGTCATCCATAGTTAAACCATATTCCCCCTTTATAATAATGAATACATCAATGCTTCATGGGAAGTTTGGGGGATGTCCTGCACCTGTTTCGGTTGGTTTGGTAGCACCTTGGTCTTTATAACAATGTTTAAGTCTGGAGTCTTCTTTAGAAAAGTTAATTTCTAGTGAGATAATGTGACCCTTTATTATGGCAGCCTACTGATCAAAAGTCCTTTTTTTCCATAGCAATGGGAAAGTTCACAAAATCAGTTTTTAGAGTTTTAATTTTTT
This sequence comes from Silurus meridionalis, assembly GCF_014805685.1. Classification (NCBI taxonomy): domain Eukaryota; kingdom Metazoa; phylum Chordata; class Actinopteri; order Siluriformes; family Siluridae; genus Silurus; species Silurus meridionalis. The sequence goes on from NC_060884.1 coordinate 24,618,686, forward strand.
CAATAATTTTTGCAAATGTTCGTGATATTTCTTTTCCACTCACTTCAATATTAAGGTTTTTTTGTGTGTAGATTTTAATGCCATTAAAACCACATGCTTGGAAATTATTCTGCAAGCCACTGTTAAAAAAAAGTGGCAAACAAATATTGGCCTGCATTTAGAAGACTTGGTTTAAAATCTTATGGATTAGTCTTTGGGGGGGACTCCATTATTTTATGTGAATAGTTTACATTTGGAAGACATTTAGATTCTAGAAGTCCTTTGTGACCTATTTGTCTACCAGTAAGCATATTATGTAATATTTGTGTTCACGTTTCAAAGATTAAATAGAAAGGAGCCACATATAAGAAAACTACATATGTACAACTACATATTGCACAACTACAATATGTTTTGTATTAATTAGCATAATCCCAACCCTCTGTGTAATCTGCCAATAGGAAAGCGCCGTTTTTGAATACATTAGACTCTTAACCAATCAGCGTTTATCTATTCCTGCGAAAGGGATGTAGTTCGGTTCTCTAGATCTCCGCGGCGCGGTCGTTCAGCTCCCCTCCGCCCATCTCCAGCGTTTCCGTCGTCACATCCCTCCTGTCCGCGGGGGGAATGTCGGCTGTGCGCGTGTTAAAAATAACCCCATCGTCGCCTCTTCTGGTTGACACTCCTCCCGGGGTCACTCGAATCATTCGGTGGTTTCACTTGGCTTGCAGCAGGAACATGCGAAGATGGCCACGGATCTGGGAGAGCTGTTGGTACCGTTCATGCCCACCATACGGGTGCCGAGGTCGGGAGACAGGGTGTACAAGAGCGAGTGCGCCTTTTCATACGACTCTCCGGTGAGTTAAAATAAAAATTTAATTTGAAAAAAAAGAGGGGAAAAAAAATCACACTCAATGGCATGGTTACAGGGTGATCATATGGGAGGATTTGCACGACCACGTTAAACGAGTGTATGCGGAAATAATGACACACAGGGGGTCCTGTTTACATCCAGGTAGCCCGCTACCTGGATGTAAACAGGACCCCATGTGTGTCATTATTGTTGGAAGTAGTGATAGTATATCCATGGGCCACACAGACAGATGGATGGAAGCTGCCCTGTCCTGAACAACAACAAAAAGTAAAATAAACATGATATATATATATTATGTAATATATACTCTTAGCATCCATAAATACACACTGGGTATATGGTGCTGAAGGTTGACAGCTTGTTTATCTTTCTGTCTGTATGTCGCATAAATGATAAAAACAATAACCTCCTTAGCCTCTTATCCAGTAGCACATGGCCTTTGACCTGACTATTTATTCCTAGGCTATTTAGACTATTTATTCTGATCATCTCCCACCCCCCCCCATTCCCATACACAACACTTAGGAGTGAATTCAGTTTCTTTCACCCCTTAATAATGCCACATGCTACTTTAATGCTGTAGATGTTTCCCTTCGCTGAATTCGTTTTAAAGGTGACTCAGCTGTTTGGAGTTCATTGCAGACTATTTTTATCCACTTGCTGTTGAAGCTCATGTGTCACCCCAACCTGCTGAGAGCTTTTTCTTTTTTTTTTTTTTTCCAGGACCCGGGGTCACTACACTCCCATTTTGCAAAATTCGCGAAACGCTTTATATTCGTGTAGATTTCCCCCCAAAAAAACATTTTTTCCACAATACATTTCCCAAATCTCTTTCAACAAAGTTTCAGTAGAATTCAGATTTCTTTATATTTGCTTTACAATTTCTTTTCATGAGCTCAATACAGTTTGCTGTAGATTTTCCCTGGTTATGATTTTTCAGACAAAGAAAGAGCAAAATACTGTGTAAGAGGAATTTATTCATTTGTAATGGTCCTTATAGGAATGTGTTTGATATTCATCAAATTCTTTTGGATCTTCTAAAAATGAAGTTAATATGCAATCAATGCTGTTTTTCAACCATGTGGTATATGTTTTTGGTTTTTTTTTTTTTTCTCACTCAGGAGTCAGAAGGTGGGTTGTATGTGTGTATGAACACATTCCTGGGTTTTGGAAGAGAACACGTGGAGAGACATTACCGTAAAACTGGACAGAGTGTGTACATGCACTTAAAACGTCATGTGAAGGAGGTAAGAATTTTTATATTCCATTTTCTCTGATTTTGTCAGCATGAGATACTGATCTTATGGTGTCTTGTCAACAAAATGAAATCATACTGTAAACTATTGCAGAAAAGAGATCATTTAAACATTGTACAGTTGTACATGAATATAAAAAATGTATATGTAAGGACGCAAAGTTTGAAAAGACCCAGAGAGAAAACGACAATAACTTGTTGCTAATACTGTAATTCTGTTATACTATTACAGACAAAAATCACAATCATACCAAACTACAGAAATACAGTGCATTCAGAAAGTGCCCACAGTGCTTCAATTTTTTTTTTTTATTTTATGTTACAGCCTTATTCCACAATGGATTACATTTTTTATATTTTTATTTTATTTTTTTTTTTTCCAACCAATACCCCATGATAATGTGAAAGAAGTTTGCAAATATATTTATTTAATAAAAAAATAAAATAAATTTCAAATAAAAATTAAATGTTCACAAGTATTCACATCCTTTGCTCAATACTTTGATGAGGAATCTTTGGCACGAATTACACCCTTAAGTCTTTTTGAGCATGATGCTACAAGCTTGACACCTATTTTTTTTCCCATTCTTTTTTCGCAAAACCTCTCAAGCTCCATCAGGTTGGATGGGGAGTGTCAGGTTTAGGGTTAGGTCTGGGATCTGGCTGGGCCACTCAAGGAAATTGACAGAGTTGTACTGTAGCCACTCCTTTGTTATCTTGGCTGTGTGCTTTGGGTCGTTGTCCTGTTGCAAGATAAACTGTCACCCCAGTCTGAGGTCCAGAGCAGGTTTTCATCAAGGATGTGTCTGTACATTGCTGCATTCATCTTTTACTGTTCCTGCCGCTGAAAAACATCCCCAAAGCATGATTCTGCCACCACCATGCTTCACTGTAGGGATGGTAATGGCCAGGTGATGAGCTGTCCCTGGTTTCCTCCTGACATGACGCTTGGCATTCAGGCCAAAGAGTTAAATCTTTGTTTCATCAGACGAGAGAATTTAGTTTTTCATGGTATGAGAGTCCTTTAGGTGCCTTTTGGCCAGTTCCAGGTGTGTTGTCATGTGCTTTTTATTGAGGAGTGGCTTTTGTCTGGCCACTCTACCATTTAGCCCTTGGTGAAGTGCTGCAGAGTTGGTTGTTCTTCTGGAAGGTTTTCCTCTCTCCACAGAGAAAAGCTGGAGCTTTTTCAGAGTGACCATCGGGTTCTTGGTCACCTCCCTGACTGAGGCCCTTCTCCCCGGATCACTCAGTTTGGCCGGGCGGTCCGCTCTAGGAAGAATCCTGGTGGTTCCAAAATTCTTACATTTACGGATGACGAAGGCCACTGTTCTCATTTGGACCTTCAACATTGCAGAAATTTTCTGTACCCTTTCCCAGATCTGTGCCTCAATATAATCCTGTCTCAGAGGTCTATAGACAATTACATGGATTTTATGGCTTGGTTTGTGCTCTGACATGCACTGCAAAGCATGTCCAATCAATTGAATCTACCACAGGTGGACAGCAATCAAGTTGTAGAAACATCTCAAGGATAATCAGTAGAAACAGGCTGCACCTAAACTCAATTTTGAGTGTCATGGCAAAAGCTGTGAATACTTATGTACATGTGATTTATTTATTTATTTATTTTTTATGTTTTAATGTTGTCATTATGGTGTATTTTTTTGTAGATTTTTAAAGGAAATATTGACTTTTATTCATTTTGGAAAAATGCTATAACATAACAAAATGTGGAAAAAGTGAAGAGCTGTGAATACATTCCAGATGCACTGTACTAACTAAGAATAATACATAATGGTGTGATAAAGTACAATAATTTAAATGTTTATTGCTATTAATCCACAGAAGTTAGCCATTTATGTTTTTATGTATTAAACAATGGTACATCATACATTTGTTTATTCAGAGTTTGTGCATTTTTATGTTATAGCACAGCCCTTCCCTCATCAGCCCCTTTTCTTTTTTAAATCTAACAATACGAATAATGCCGCTTCTTTTGTTATCAAGGATCTGCAAATGCTCCTCCTGAAGATTCAGAAAAATGAAAGTTTACCTCTTATTCTTACAAAATGCTGAAATAGGAGACTCCAAAAATACTTATTAAACATCACCTCACAGAAAGCTTCACCATATCAACAATTACAAGTGTTTTTAAATATTTCTTTGTAAATCGTTTTAGTCTCTGAATTTCTGTTATAGAAAATGAGTCAATAACTTCTGATTATTTCAAATCAACAAGCATGTTTTCCCTATATTAGCAATTTGGTCCTTTAGTTTCAGTTAAATTGAGTATTGTTACGTGTATGTCATTGCAAAAAAAAAGCCCATATTGATTAATTGATCAATAACAAGTTGATATTATTGACTGATTCCGGGCTGGACATGGATTTAGAGTTCAAATAAAGATGATGGAGTCTAATGTTTATTATAAGCAGGAACACTTGGCTTTAAGGTTGTTGTGGTTGAGGTTGTGTGCTCTGTGCTTTCACATACTATTTATTCTTGCTGTTGGCTGTAGAGAAATAAACTAAATATGCCAAATGTGACAGCATTCACACACTATATACAATTATTCCTATTGTAAAAATTGATATCCAATTTTTTGTTGTTGTTGTAGTTTACCATTTCCAAACAGAGTATACTTATCTCCCCTACTCTATACGGCTACAAGAAAACGGTGATCACTAACTGAAAATGTGATTGCCTTGATTGTGCACATTAGCAATCTTTACGAATTTAACATGCAATCCATGTGTGCGGACTGGCTCCTGTATGTACGTAGCGTTCATTTAAACCACTGTATAACAGCAGTTTCTGATGTGGCCAAGAAATATTAGCATGTTTTTCTCATCACAGTTTTAAATCACTCTAGAAGATATCATTAAAACCTGGAGCAACTTTAAAGAGAAATCCCTTCCTCTAGCTCAGAGATGCCCATATTAGGTGATATGATATATTGGTGACTCTTGATTTATCCTGCCATTCTATACATGAGAAGAAGAAAAAAAGTGTAAAAATGCACTTTGGAAAAACTTTTGAAAAGAAAAGACCAGCTTCATGTCTCCTATTAAAGGTCTATGGATAGCTGTGTTAGGCATTGGTCTCTATTGTGCAATAACTTGAATTGTTTCCCCATTGTGTTATGAGTTAACGAGTAAACTAGGACTTTGGAAATAAAACTGCATTTGTAAATCTGATTACAGAGCAATGTTTTCTATGTATTTTATTTTCAGCCCACAGCTCTCAATCAATTCAGATTTTTTTTGCCCCTAGGAAATAGTTTGTTAACCTCTGCTCTAGTTATTTGTCTTCTATTGAACTTGATCTCATGTTAGAAGACAGGCATCAGTTAATAGTGCTATTTTCACATCAGGATCATTTCAGAAACAGCTGGATGCATTCCTGCCACTTTGTTGTCTGCATTTCACTCAAGAAATCATTTGTGTGTCAGTCAGATTTTCATCCAGTCATTTATTATTTCTGATATACATCACAAAAGCATGTTAGACAAGCTTTGTTTACAATAATTGTTCTGTATTACAAATGAGCAGCTTTGTTTCTACTGGGATAGACTAGTCCCCTAGTGCTGCTGTTGATTTATTCTTTTTTTTTTTTTATTAAAACTGCTTTTGTAAATGGTGCCTTTTCCTGTACATAAATAGTGTTGTTGCTTGCCACAGAAACCCACAGGTGCTGCTGGGGGTGCCTTGCCAAGAAGACGGAACGGAAAAGTATTCTTAGGTAAGACTGCTCTCAGTGATTGAATAATAAAACAAAAAAAGTTTTATGAGTACAATGTATTTTAGATTTGATTCTGATTTTAAGCATTTTTCTAAAACTTTGACATTTCCCCCATGTTTCCTGTCTGCTGACAGAGCTAAATTTAGGTCATTTTATTTGTATGCGCAGTTAGTAACTGTTCTAAATCTAAAGTGCCACATGCTCGCTCAGGCCTGATCTACTGCTGGCGAGGGTTGGTTTACAGTCGGCTGATGAGCCTGTTGCTGCTGCTTTCCCATCAGCTGCTGTGTCCTATCAACCCTCTTGGTTGACACACTTCCACTGTTTGAGGCATGACACTCACTGGGGAGGCACGTAGCTTTTATTGTAAAAGAGCATCAAATTGAAGTTCTTCTTCACACAGTTTGCAATGGCAATTTTTTGCCATTGTGCTTTCAGATCACACTCCCTAGTATTGAATCTCACTTTGTTTGCATGTGTAATTATACAAACTGTCACATCGTCCTGTTCAGAAACGAATAATGGTTTATAGTGTCATTATTCTCTCCTGACATTGACCAATGTGATGATCTAATCAGCCAGGACAACCTCATGCGTCATGGGACAAGAGAGCACATCTGACCTTAAAATGGAGATACTTTCTCCTAGATTGGACAGAGCCAATGCTCAGTGTATGAGGGTTTCTGTCTGTTGATTGACAGTAACATCAGCAGTCTGGCAGGGTAAACACCTGTGTGTGGAACTGATGTGTGTGTGGGATTCTGACAGAATGGTATAGTAAACAGAGAGTAATAATAATACTAATATTTATTTTTATCTCCACTGAATGTAGTGAAAATGTACTAAAAAATCAATATGCAAGATTTGCGTTTGGCAATGATTTATTGATTTGTTCACTGTCTACTGTTTAAAGCAGATATCTTGCAAATATGTGTCTGATCATCTCTTCTCATATCTTCCTTTTTTAAGATTTAGAACTTAACCGTGACTTTAACGGGGATGATTATGAATTTGAAGATGAAGCCAAGCTTGTCATATTCCCAGACCACTATGAGATCCCTTTACCAAATATCGAGGAGTTGCCTGCCCTGGTTAGTGAGTGTGTGTGAGAATGGCCTGTGTATGTCCTGCATGCGAAAGGTGTAGTTAGAGAATGAATAGTGTCCTCAGCTTAAGCCCAAAGATTTCTAGTATTAATAGCTGACACTACTTAGCTGACGCATTGAGATCATTGTGTGTAGTCATTTATTGATATAGATCAGATGACAGCAACCACACATAAGAAGAAAACAAAATTTGTGTGTCAGCATGACATGTTGTTACTAATGCTATTTGAAACATTTGATAAAATCAGTGACCACGGGAAACACTAAGAAAATATTAAAATAAAAAAAGGTGTTCTAGAGTTATATAGGTTGTCTAATGTTCAATAAAGTTTGCAAAAGTATTTACAAATAAAAAATGTAAAATTTGAAGCATGGTGGTGGTAGTGTCGTGATCTCTCAGGAGTCAACCTTGAGAGATACCTCTTGGTTCTTTCCCAGTCTAATGCCCTCTTTACTCAGCCACTAATTTTTATTATAATTTTTTTAATTTAATGACTTTATACAATAAATCATGCTTTTGTTTCCATGTTTTAATAATGGTGCTTTATGCTGCTTGGTCCCTAAGTACTCTTCTCATTAAATTGTGATTATTTAGGTAAGTGGTTACACTACAAACAATGAATTTAGGATGTTCACACCAGTGGATGTGAAAACTTTCACAATCTCTATTTTTATTTCTAAATATTTTTGCAAACTATTTTTCTAGCCACTTTAATTATGGGCTATTTTGTTAAGAGACATACACATTGCCATTTAGTCTATTTTAGTTCCAGGTTGTGACAGTACAAAATATGCAGTTTCAAAAGGCTTTAATACCATGCAACTGTAATACAGTATTTAGTTTTAATAGACCCTTTGCGTGCATAATTTCGACATCAAATAAAATGTGTATAGTTGCACCTTGCTTTTAGATGCATGCACATTTGCTGCACATGGATCTCTTCCGTTCCCCTCGAATTATGCAGACAAACAGCTGTTCAAGGACACATCATACATCGTTTTCAGTCTCTGAGTGGTGAATTGTGAGACTTTTGGATTTTACATGCATTTACTGTCCATAAGCTGCATCGTGTTTGCATGTTAATGTTCGGTATGATTGAGATTCCATGAAACTGAGCATTCATTTTTTGGACAGCATGCCATACTTTGTTTATGCTAGAGTTTGGTTTAACTTGGCTTCTCAGAATTCAGTCATGCATTGTCTTAATATAGTATGTGTCTGCAAAAATATACTTATGCAATTATAGGTTGGTATATACTTATTGGCATATGAAATGTGTATTCTTGTCCTATTCAGGTTACAATTGCTTGTGATGCTGTACTCAATGCTGCATCTGCATACAAAAAGCAAGAGCAAGATTCATGGGAAGAGGAGCTTCAAGTGTCCAAGCATGCCAGAAGTCTCAGACAACAAGAGAACACGGTTCGGATTCCTCCCAGGTTAGTCTCATGCAAGCGCAGTATCGGATAAACTTATTGGCACTGTAGTAATGGTAGTGGGGGAGTTCAGAAACCCCCATTAAACTGATTTGCTGACTCTAAAGTTTTAATGCCTTAGTGTTTCACACTGTTAAATAAGTTTGTGGAAATCCCCCAGTGGAATATTCCGCATCACGGAAACACAAAACTATAGTGTCATCATATATTAAAATAAGTTCTCACAGCATGTTGCAAAACATTGGTCAATTTATTAGGATTATCTTATATAATCATGGGTCCCTAAAAGGTTTTTATTTGTCTGGTTTTTATTTAAACTACATTAAAATGCAATTAAAAAATGTCTTGCGTTTTTTAATTTTCTTTTAATTTTTTTCAAATCTGCTTAGATTGATTTCTCTTGAACTTTTAAATTTTCTGAGCAAAGTCAAATGCTCATATTTGTGAGTTATTTTTAAATGTCTGTTTGTTTTATATGCAATATATCCATTGGCATCGAAAAGAGTTCAAATATTACTCAGTTAAACTCAGGAAACTGGAAGATACATTGATTGTGCAGCATTCTGTGATTTTTGCATCGAAAAGGAAGAGACTGCTATAAAACCTACAGATTATGTGTTTGTTTAGGCAACAGTTAAAATAAATGTATACAATAATGACAACAAACAAATCTCTGGTGAGATGTGTGAGCTTCCTGAATGCATTTGCTTTGTGTTTAGTGGCTGGAAGTGTGCCAAGTGTGAAATGCGAGAGAACCTGTGGCTGAACCTTACAGATGGCTCTGTCCTCTGTGGGAAATGGTTCTTCGATGGAAGCGGAGGGAACGGTCATGCCCTCGAACACTACAAAGAAACCAAATTTCCACTAGCAGTCAAGCTCGACACCATCACCCCAGATGGAGCAGGTCAGTGCTTCAGATTTGGATGTTAATTTATCATACAAATGGCAACATTCAAGAAATCTTTTAGAAACTTAAATCATTTCATATGACACCAAAAAACATTTGGCTTGCTGAGAACCTGTGCTAATTAAGTCAACAAAGTCTTCAATATTGCCTTTTTACTGTTTTTTTGTTTTGTTTTGTTTAACAGATGTTTACTCTTTTGATGAAGAAGAGGCAGTACTTGACCCCCTCATAGCAGAACACTTGACACACTTTGGAATAGACATGCTAAAGATGCAAAGGGTGTGTTTTTGGATATTCGTTCATACATGGGTATAGTTTGATCCTTTGTTTCTAACCAAATGTCCCTTCGTGGCTACACCAGACAGAAAATGGCCACCACACAGACAACCACGTACAGCCTCGAGCCACTGAGTGGGAGGTGATTCAGGAATCTGGCTTTAAGCTGAAGGCAGTGTATGGGTCAGGGTACACAGGCATCAGAAACCTGGGAAACAGCTGCTACCTCAGCACCACTATGCAAGTGCTCTTCAGCATCCCTGAGTTCCAGAGAGCGTAAGAGATTTCAGATGATTGTACTTCCAGTGTGATATCGTATAAGATATATAAACCAGTCTTGCATTAATTGAGGTTGCGGAATTTTCAGATACGTCGGAAATCTACAGAGAATTTTCGACTACTCACCCCTTGATCCAACCCAAGATTTCAGCACACAAATGTAAGTGGGCATGTAAAAAATTTGAGGCATAATATTACAAATAATCATACAGTGGTGGATGAAATACGTAACCGGTGATGGTTCCTTTTTCAAGGGGAATTGTACTTTACTGTAAACTCAACAAAAATTGTGAATTACTTGTCATAAATGTTTTATTTATTACTTTAAATAATACAATAGTAAAATCGTTTTTCAAACATTTTCTATGTAATTCATTAGTACAAACTGTTTTAAAATGTTACTCCGAACTATCGAGGTCATGAGTGTCAAGGTCGCGAATATCGAGGTTCCACTGGACTTGAGTTAAAGTAGAGATACACAAAGTCAAATATTACTCCAGTAAAAGTGCTCCCTTCAAATTTGAGTATAAAAGTATTTGCTTTTAAATGTACCCAAGTATCCAGTACTATGATTTATTAGGCTATAATCTCATAATTTTTGTCACAAGACTCTTGCTTATTAAACTAAGTTTATATGAAAAGACTCTAAAGTTACTCTTAGCACAGCAATCTATATTTAGAATGATGTTAATGTGTCAAACACTGATTGATATCTACTAAAACGGTCATGAGCCCAAAATGTTTTTTTCAACTGCTATAAGAAATCGTGCAAATAAGGCCACAGGCGTTGTAGCAAGTTGGAGTTAGGAGTTTCTCCCATCATTTATTACTCTCATAATGTTTTGCTTGCTGTTGAACTGACGCTGAACGGTATGTTCGTGCTAAGTAGATGCCACCAAGCGGCAATCAAAACGATTTTAAAACAGAGCGTGTTCTCTACCCTGATTGGTCGTTTGCTGCGTTCTTGGCAGGTTTTCTTGAATTTTTTTCCCACTCATAAATAAAAAGGAATGCCTGATTGCACAAAATGTAGTGGAGTAAAAGCTACAGTAACAAATTTACATATACTTCGTTACTGTCCATCGTTGTTGTAATATTAATATACAAGCAGTGATTTGAGTAAGTTTATGTTCAATGTGAGTCATTTTGTGCTACAATATTTCATCAGTGGATCTATAGATTTTTATTGTTTAGTTTTAGTCTGAAATCCAAACACTGTACATTATATAGTGTACAGTGCCTTGCAAAAGTATTGACCCCCCCTTGGCGTTTTTCCTATTTTGTTGTCTTACAACCTGGAATTAAAATTGATTTTTTGGGGGTTTGTATCATTTGATTTACACAACATGCCTACCACTTTGAAGATGCAAAATATTTTTTATTGTTAAACAAACAAGAAATAAGACAAAAAAACAGAAAACTTGAGCGTGCATAACTATTCACCCCCCCAAAGTCAATACTTTGTAGAGCCACCTTTTGCAGCAATTACAGCTGCAAGTCTCTTGGGGTATGTATCTATAAGCTTGGCACATCTAGCCACTGGGATTTTTGCCCATTCTTCAAGGCAAAACTGCTCCAGCTCCTTCAAGTTGGATAGGTTCCGCTGGTGTACAGCAATATTTAAGTCATACCACAGATTCTCAATTGGATTGAGGTCTGGGCTTTGACTAGGCCATTCCAAGACATTTAAATGTTTCCCCTTAAACCACTCGAGTGTTGCTTTAGCAGTATGCTTAGGGTCATTGTCCTGCTGGAAGGTGAACCTCCGTCCCAGTCTCAAATCTCTGGAAGACTGAAACAGGTTTCCCTCAAAAATTTCCCTGTATTTAGCGCCATCATCATTCCTTCAGTTCTGACCAGTTTCCCAGTCCCTGCTGATGAAAAACATCCCCGCAGCATGATGCTGCCACCACCATGCTTCACTGTGGGGATGGTATTCTCGGGGTGATGAGAGGTGTTGGGTTTGTGCCAGACATAGCGTTTTCCTTGATGGGCAAAAAGCTCAATTTTAGGGGAGTCTCCCACATGCCTTTTGGCGAACACCAAACGTGTTTGCTTATTTTTTCTTTAAGCAATGGCTTTTTCTGGCCACTCTTCCGTAAAGCCCAGCTCTGTGGAGTGTACGGCTTAAAGTGGTCCTATGGACAGATACTCGAATCTCCGCTGTGGAGCTTTGCAGCTCCTTCAGGGTTATCTTCGGTCTCTTTGTTGTCTCTCTGATTAATGCCCTCCTTGCCTGGTCCGTGAGTTTTGGTGGGCGGCCCTCTCTGCCAGGTTTGTTGTGGTGCCATATTCTTTCCATTTTTTAATAATGGCTTTAATGGTGCTCCGTGGGATGTTCAAAGTTTTGGATATTTTTTTATAACCCAACCCTGATCTGTACTTCTCCACAACTTTGTCCCTGACCTGTTTGGCGAGCTCCTTGGTCTTCATGGTGCCGCTTGCTTGGTGGTGCCCCTTGCTTAGTGGTGTTGCAGACTCTGGGGCCTTTCAGAACAGGTGTATATATATATATATATATATATATATATATATATATATATATATATATATATATATATATATATATACTGAGATCATGTGACACTTAGATTGCACACAGGTGGACTTTATTTAAGTAATTACGTGACTTCTGAAGGTAATTGGTTGCACCAGATCTTATTTAGAGGCTTAATAGCAAAGGGGGTGAATACATATGCACGCACCACTTTTCCGTTATTTATTTTTTAGAATTTTTTGAAACAAGTTATTTTTTTCATTTCACTTCACCAATTTGGACTATTTTGTGTATGTCCATTACATGAAATCCAAATAAAAATAAATTATGATTCCAAGTTGTAAGGCAACAAAATAGGAAAAACACCAATACTTTTGCATGGCACTGTATTTATGTTGTCTTATCTATTTTCTTGTTACTACGTATCCTCCAATGGTAAACATGGTGGCTTCTAAAAATGATCTTCTGTAATGTGTAACCATTCTATGTTGTGTCAAATGCTTTGATGTATCTGTATCCACCAGGGCAAAACTGGGTCATGGGTTACTGTCAGGCCAGTATTCCAAACCACCAGTCAAATCAGAACTCATTGAACAGGTGATGAAAGAAGATTACAAGGTTGGTCTGTCTGGCTTGTTATTTGCCTTGAGCATGAGATCGAAAGTGTCTGAAAAAGTGTCGAGTAAACTCTTATCTAATGTTCAGAAGTGCTGATTATTAATGAATAAGTGAATTATGAACAGGGCTGCATAATTTGGGCAAAATGTACATTGCAATTATGTTGCGCGTGTATGTCATGCATGAACCTTAAAAAGAAGTTCTTGTGTTGGCACATGTTGCAATGCTTGTGACTAATCAATACATAAATGGGTTTAAATTCTGATGATGCCACAGTCATTCATTGTGTTGCGTTCCAGAATGCAAAAATTGGCTGTGCTCTGAGGGGGGCATACTCCCTCGCTTATTAATTATAAGGACACTAGTCAATTACCGGCATATGCGAGATTATGTTTAGGGAAGGAGATAGATAACACTTCTCTTAGTGTTTTTGTATTGTATTTAATATTCTAATGTGTCATTGTGATGTTTTCTGTAAGTAAACTAAGTGTTAAAGGCTGCGAAATTCTGATTGAAGGTCATGAGTTCAAATCAACATGACGCTACCATTGCTGGGACCATTAACTGCTCAGGTGTATAAAAAAGATAATTACAAGTCACTCTAGATAAGGGAGTCTCCAAATGCCATACATGTTAATTGTAAAGTTTTAGTTAGCATTTTTGTCAGAAGTCTCCTGTGTCATCATTGTATCAGTCAGAGGTCAAGTTCTGACACAGCAAAGTCTTAAGGATGATGTTTCTGATTAACACAATTAACTGCAATTTGTCTTATTCTAAAGAAAAAGAAAAATCGTTCATAAAATATGATATCTACACTCGAATAGTTTATAGGTGGTATAATGATTTTTTGAAGGAAGAAAAGTATACATTTTTTATTATTAATAAAAAAAATTATATTATCAGTTCGCTGTGGCATTAAGTGCGAAAAAATTATGGTGTGTGCTGTTATAGGAAAATAATAAACGTCTGGGTTGTAATATCCGATCACCTAGTCAGTGATTATTTGCCTATAACTACACACTCTGTTGTTGTGTCTTTTTACTCAGAATGTCAAAGTTTTTGTGTTAATTATATGCAGCCACTTGCATTCTAATTTTAACTCTAATATCATGCAGCTGCTGGGTGGTAAAACACAACGATACATCATTTGATTATAAAGAATTCCTTGCTTTTTTGCTGTGCAGTTGCCTGCTTCTTCCCATAAAAAAAGAGGAAAGATAAAATACCTGTATTGTAGCTCACATGAGTTTCAGTGCTTAACATGCTTTTTCCTCTGCAGCAACAAAACAGAGGTATTTCTCCCAGAATGTTCAAGGCTCTAATCAGCAAGGGTCACCCAGAGTTCTCCTCAAACAGACAGCAGGATGCCCAAGAATTCTTTTTGCATTTTGTTAATCTGGTTGAGGTGAGAGCTTGTTTCTATTTTATAGAAGAAATATTTATGTTGTCATAAAGCAGCTAGCTCATTAAAGCATCACCAGGCTTGTGTGTGTGGGAAAACATTCTTGGTAGTTATTCATAACCGCTTCTCAAGCTTATCTAAAGTTTCTCGACATGTTGCATGCTCTTTGACATCTGTCACATGGCTCTAGTTTCAGAAGACCTGTCTGCGTCCAGTGGTGCCATACATACACTTGTCCTCTCAAGTGACTTTCTCAATCACGTTAAAATTAGAACCTGCTATCAGTTACTTGAGACAGATAACGCTTCCTATTTACTTTGCCTACATGACCCATGACCGGAGTTAAACTCACTACACTAAAATGTAGTGACACAAATTGAAACGTTGGTATTATAAGCATGATGGATTTAATATTAGAATGTTAGACTATTAAAACTGCACTATGAATCAGTAAATAATTGGCTTATGACATGTCCATAATATGGGATGGTCAGTGTCCAGTGTTTTAGCTAAAGACAAAGTTGTGTTTCCTCAAAATCTTAACACGCAAATTAACCTGATATAAGCTGTACTGATTTAGCTTTAACTGTATAGCTTTTCCGTTCGGTGCTCTCTGTGAAGAATATAACTGTTATATTTCTGTATTGCCTTAGAATAGAAACACTATTGCAGCATGCCTATTTTTAAGGTGAACACTGTGAACTTTTAATTATAGACTTGTTCATTTCATCTCTGAAAATAAGGCTTGGATTTCTATAGGCATCACTTATTTTTATGCTCACTTATTTTTTTTAATCAAAGACAGTCTTCACTGTTGTCTCATGTAGTTCATAAAAAAGTAATGATGCATGTCAGTTTCCTTACTGAGTATTTCATGAGCCTTTTAGTAGTAGTTATACATTTTTTACCACTGTGATTTTCTACATTTCCAGAGGAATAGCGCTGGCACAGAGAACCCCAGTGATGTGTTTCGCTTCATTGTGGAGGAGCGTGTTCAGTGCTGCCAGTCGCAGAAAGTGCGATATACACAAAGAGTGGACTACCTTATGCAGCTTCCTGTGCCCATAGAGGCCGCCATCAACAGAGGTTATGATTAGATGTGGTTACATTTCATTGCCTTCTTCTCTTCTTTATCTGTCTTTCTAATAATGGTCATTAACCTTAACATCAAATAATAATAATAATAATAATAATAATAAAATATAGTTGTGTTCAAAATTATTCAACCCCCACTGAAATTTATTGTTTTGGTTGGTTTGACATTGATTATGATCATTCAGCCATCCTGCTTACAATTAAATCAAAGAGGCACGTGTAGGTCAGACAAATATAACATAACATTTATAATGAAATAACCACAAATGTCTTTTCTGAGCTCACATCATTATCAGTTTTATTCAACCCCCAAGTGACATTCAATCTTAGTACTTAGTACAACATCCTTTTACAGTTATAACAGCTTTTAAACGTGAAGCATAGCTTGACACAAGTGTCTTGCAGCGATCTACGGGTATCTTCGCCCATTCATCATGGGCAAAAGCCTCCAGTTCAGTCACATTCTTAGGCTTGCGCACTGCAACTGCTTTCTTTAAGTCCCACCAGAGGTTCTCAATCGGATTTAAGTCTGGTGACTGCGATGGCCACTTCAAAATGTTCCAGCCTTTAATCTGCAACCATGCTCTAGTGGACTTGGAGGTATGCTTGGGATCATTGTCCTGTTGAAAGGTCCAACGTCTTCCAAGCCTCAGGTTTGTGACGGACTGCATCACATTGTCATCCAATATCTCCTGGTACTGAAGAGAATTCATGGTACCTTGCACACGCTGAAGCTTCCCAGTACCTGCAGAAGCAAAACAGCCCCAAAGCATGATTGACCCCCCACCATGCTTCACAGTAGGCAAGGTGTTCTTTTCTTCATAGGCCTTGTTCTTCCTCCTCCAAACATAGCGTTGATCCATGGGCCCAAACAGTTCTAATTTTGTTTCATCAGTCCACAGAACACTATCCCAAAACTTCTGTGGTTTGTCCACATGACTTTTGGCATACTGCAGTCGACTCTTCTTATTCTTTGGGGACAGCAAGGGGGTGCGCCTGGGAGTTCTGGCATGGAGGCCTTCATTACGCAGGGTGCGCCGTATTGTCTGAGCAGAAACTTCAGTACCCACATCTGACAAATCTTTTCTCAGTTCCTCAGCAGTCACACGGGGACTTTTCTCCACTCTACGCTTCAGGTAGCGCACAGCAGTCGAAGTCAGCATCTTCTTTCTGCCACGACCAGGTAGCGTTTCAACAGTGCCCTTTGCCTTGAATTTGCGAATGATGCTTCCTATGGTGTCTCTTGGTATGTTTAACATCTTTGCAATCTTCTTATAGCCATTGCCCTTCCTGTGAAGAGTAATCACCTGTTCTCTTGTCTTCCTGGACCATTCTCTTGACCTCACCATGTTTGTAACCACACCAGTAAATGTCTAGAAGGAGCTGAGTATCACAGTCATTTTAAAGCTGCCTAATTGGTGCTTATTAGGCTTTATTGCTGCTCCCTGATATCCACAGGTGTTTTCAATACCTGATTGAAAACACTTCATTGAACCTCTGTTCTTCAGAGTGGTAGTCTTTAAGGGGTTGAATAATTATGTCAATGAAGAATTCACAAAAGAAACATTTACTACTGTATTACAAAACTAATTGATGTCATTTTAGTTGCATATGGTTCTTTAAGAAGTCCTTGTAGGATTTCATTCTGAATACAATTACAAATGTACACTAAATTCCCTAAAACCATTTACAGCATTGGGGGTTGAATAATTTTGAACACAACTATCTATCTATCTATCGATAGATATATATAGATATATATAGTAAAATTACCATTTTATCAAGTGGCAAATATAAAACAGGTGATTATTTGAGGTGATTAACTTTTTTTTACCATTGCAGAAATGAATAGACTGAATCTGAAAAGTAGTATATGTTAACTGATAAGGACAATGTTATTATTATAACAGCTCTATGCGGCGCCAAGGCCACCATTCCTTGTCTTTTAGAAGTTCTGGTAATTACTCTGAAAAGTAGCTAAAGGCTGTCAGCATCCTATAAACATTTTTATATTGCAGAAGAAATAATGGCATATGCGGCGAAGCGCAAGGATGCAGAAGAAAACATGCATACTCCTCCGGATCCAGTGAGGGCCCGCGTTCCCTTCACTGCCTGTCTACAAGCCTTTAATGAACCCGAAAATGTTCTGGACTTCTGGAGCTCGGCGCTACAGGCCAAGTCGGCTGGAGTGAAGTAAGCAAGGTTCAAAAGTCTAGGAAGAGTTTTATACAGATCACTGAATACACATGATTCAGGGGGCACACATTAAAGATAAAGATAGATGCTTTAATATAATATTAAACAATTTTACCTAAACAAAACTTTACTTTCCATTTAAGGGATTTATGAAAATGTACTCATACTCTATGATTTTATTGAAGTAACATTGATAATATAGATAACAAGGTGAACATACTAAAGCATATTGTTTTCACACATTAAACAAATATATTCCTTCTCAGGACTTCTCGGTTTGGAACTTTTCCTGACTACATGGTTGTACAGCTCAAAAAGTTCACATTTGGAGTGGACTGGGTTCCAAAAAAGTTAGGTATGTATAATGGTGCTTATATTGTTTATGGGTTATTTTCTTCTATTTGATTTTTATTTGGTTGCATCAGTGTATATATAATGATATATGGTATACTGATATCCAATTTGAAACCTTCTAGTCCTTGTTTACAAAGCTGATCAGTGTTTTTGTGTTTTTGTAATGCATCTGTGATTGGCAATCACATGCGTCCTTGTGCAACTGGCAGCCATCACATGCTAAAAGGTGCTTGGGCAATACCCATGTAAACAGTATCGGTTTGCAAATCTTATTTGCTTACGTTTTAGAAAGATATGTGGTATGTAGTCCAGCAGAGGGCACTGTATGTCCTGCTTTTTTCTCTGTTCTGCACACTGAGGAAGAAAGAAGCAAATATTACATTTAAGATTGTTTAGGGAAATAATGGTGTCCCTTTTATGTCAGCTTTGTTCTGGGTATTTTCCAAACAGATGTTTCTGTAGAAATGCCTGACTTTATGGACTTAAATCGGCTTCGGGCTACAGGATTACAAGCAGGTGAAGAAGAGCTTCCTGACTTTACGCCTCCTATTGTCATTCCTGAGGACACAAGGGGTAACAGTTTCTCTATTATTATAGCTTTCTGTGAGCAAAATGCTCCTCCTGCACAATAAATATGATCTGTAAAAGTGCTTTAGATTATTCGATGCTGTTTAAAGTGCTGATGTATTTTACAAAATAAATACTTATGGTCATGTTTCTGATTTGCTGTTTAAATATAATAAATATTATAAATGTTTTATCTGCAAATACTTTCTTTATCTCCACAGACAGCTCAGTGAATAATTCTTTGGAATGTAAGTGCAAGTTTATTTGAGCTTTTATTGCTTGTACTTCATGTATCCTGACTCTGTGATCATATCATGTCCAGTAAGAGATTCCAGTCACAGTAAATTCTCCATAGGTTTCCTGGCAAACTTTGTGGCCTTTCTCTAATGAGGTCTGATGAGATTCTTCACTTTTAATATGACCCTTCCATATACGCTGTAAAGTATTAATTCTTTACTGTTTTTTTTTCCAGCTCCGGAAATAGACGAGGCCTCTGTGATGCAGTTGGCAGAAATGGGCTTCCCTCTGGAGGCCTGCCGGAAGGCCGTGTACTACACTGGGAACATGGGAGCTGAAATGGCCTTTAATTGGATCATTGCTCATATGGAGGAGCCAGGTAAGACTGCTGTATGCTGTCTAACAAGAGCTGCTCACATTAGAGGGAATCTTTTGCCAGCACTGTATATGAACACTGGTCATTTATCACAATTGGAAACTAGAATAAATTTGCTAGTTATTTGTGGTGCTTTTTTCTAAGGACAAAACTGCTAATTGTGTTTTTTGAAGATTCAACCACATTTAATCTATTTTTCTCAGGGCACTGTTTCTAAACCTGCAGAGTCAGACTGAATTGTTGTTTATAATTAAACAATGTTATAGGCAATTTGTTCTTTAGATTATTATGATTTAATTACCGTGTGGGCCTGTATATTTTATTGCTTTATGAAGTTCTGTAGATAGTGAAGGTATAATCATTTTGTGCTGCATATGCTTGTGTATGTTTGTAATTATGTTTATCAAAAAATAATTTATATAGGTATTATATAGGTGCTTGTAGGTTATGTATAAAGAATATACAAATTGCATCTTTCTGTTGTGAAGTGCCATAAAATGAGTATTGTGTTTATTTATCCTTTTTTTCTATACATTTCTAAAACAAGAAACATTACACAGAAATCCCACATAAAAAAATGACTTTTCTACTGGAAAAGAATATGAATTTCATATTTTATATATACACAAACACACACACACACACACACACACACACACACACACACACAGTATATGCCTCTGTTCTATAATTACTTTCTTGTGTTTGTACTGTTGAGGACAATACAATAACCTTTATTGTAAGTAAAGTAATTTGTAAGTGTAAACCTGTAAGTTATATGCTAATGTATTAAACTGTTTTGTAGCAGTTCAGAAACAATTGTGATAACCAATAATATCAACTGCTAACATTTTAAATGGTAAAAAATGAAGCAGACATTAAGCAAGTTTTCTTATATATCTGTCAATTATATGTCAAATATTGAATAAAAACAAACTAGAACAGAAACATGAACAGCAACAAGCCAACCATATAGTTTTACATTTATTTCATAACATTATTTCATAACATATATATATATATATATATATATATATATATATATATACACATCATAAGTTCCCATACAAACATTTCTTTATAGTTTTTTGCCTATTTACAGGATTAATACTCCATTATATATGTGTATGTTTGATTGTTGTTTAAAATAACAAAGTCATAAATGGAATTTCCCATAAATCAAATGAGTACTTTATTTTTGTAACACTGACTAATCCAGCTGACCTTATAATCAATACGCACATATTAACTATAGCAGAAGCATGAGTACCTGTACATATTTAAGAACTGTTTTAAGTCTTTGTATTCATAGATTTACATATGGTGCTTCTGTGTAACAATGATTAGTACTGTAATTAAAGTATGATCTTTCTATTGCAATAATAATTTTGTACTAAAATACATAAGGACTAAATGAAAATGATGTGACCTGAGGCAGCTTTTACTGTTGAAGGCTGGTTGTTTAATGGAGTGTAGCAGGCACACCATCAGCTTGATTCCTTTGTGGCCAAAATAATTTCCCTTTCTGGGAAATTAACTGCATTTATTCCAGGTTACAGACCTCTTTCCCTGTGTGGTTGATCTGGTTAAAGTGTCTGAGTGTCGGACTCCAGGCTGTAGAGTACTGCAGAAGTGCATTTACAGAAGCTCCAGTCTGTGCTGTGTCTGTAATAGTCAGAAAAAGAATACAATGTGGACCACTAGCAAGCAATCAATCGGGATAAAAGGGCATCACTAATGTCCTGTTTATCAATTTAGAAAGCTTCCCTTCTTCCACTATCATTTAGGTATTGTAGTATTTGCAGCTCACGTGTGTATGTGCATAAGGTTGAAGCCTTCAGCAGAACAGTAAAGAGAAGACCTGTATTTGTTTTAAAATGTTAGGTTTTTTTTTCTTCTCAAAATGCCCCAGATCCTCAATTCTGTGTGCCCCACACCTGACAGCACATAAAGCACATTACTTTCTAATGGAGCACCGCATACATACACATGGCAGACAGCTCTTACTTAGACCTGTTGTGTTTTCTACAGACTTTGCAGAGCCCCTTGCAATTCCATCATACATGGAAGCAGATCTCCCCAGTGCCAGCTTTCCTACTGCCAGCCCTCTGGACAACCAGCCTCCTGAGGAAAGCATCTCTATTCTCACCTCCATGGGTTTCCCCAGACATCACACTGTACGAGCCCTAAAGGCAACGGTGAGTGATCTTGTCCTGTTTATCCTCTTTGTGTATAGGTTAGGTTATTGTGTTCCTCTTTAGGTTTTAGTTATACTTTGACATTTCAACAGGCGGCTTATTTTTTATTTATTTCTTTTGAGCTTGAGTAACTGTCTGTGTGGAGTTTCTATGCCTGTTCTGCTTTTGTCAGTTTTCTCTGTGTTACCTGGTTTCCAAAAACATAGTTTTTTCAAGGTAGTTTTCAAGGTAGTGAGTGTAGGATTGGGCTTGTGCCTCAGGCCTGGCCTTGTTGTTAAGGGATTTATTTGGTTTTAGCTTGTGATAGCCTGCATAAATATTCATCCCGTTGACCTTTTTTCACATTCTGTAGTGTTACAACCTGGAGCTGAAATAGTCTTAATTAGGCTTATAAATAGTCTATTCTTGCTCTTATTATGCTTTTCTTATCTAATCACTGACTTGCTATACGGTCACCTCTAAACAAAGTTGCACTTATGCTGTGTTCTTTCCTTTACTTTAATATAACAAATTACTGTAGTTTGTGAAGACTCATTACTAGGAGATGATATATTTATACCAATTAATTCAGGATTATATCAATACAAAATGAAGAATACTTCAGGGAAGGTAAATATTTATTCAGTATGTGTTTGTTAAATAATGCAAGCAAGATCTTTTTTATAAATCCTGAATATAAGGACTTAACAATCTTTATATAGTAGTTTGTTTAGTTTTATTTTTGTGAATGTTTCTATAGTCTTGTATTCAGCTGTCATATTTATATCTGAGATTGACTGAATGCAAGTTGAGACATGCCATCCCTGTTTCGACAAGACACTCAGTGGACTAGTATGTGACACCCAACCCTGATCCTTGCTGCTAAATTCAACATTCAGCTTTTCCTCCTACCGAAGTATTGATTCCTATTTTAGTGCATAGCGTCGTATGGCTTTCTAAACTTAGTAGCCACTTTGAGTATGACACAGGTTGATTGTCAGTGGCTTCTTCTACATAGTTTATTATTCAACTATTTATCTTAAACAGTATTATTTGATAATTGCTATGTATTATATAGGAGCTGCGTTAGGAAATGTATGTGGTTAGAAGAGTGAAAAAAGCTCTAGAATCAGCATTCAGTCACACGATGTCTACTTAATATGTTCCTAAATATAATTTGGAATGTCATTCCCCATAGTTTTATTTTGGAGCACCACATTTGCTTGACGTGGCAGAGGCAAAATCATCCTTGTTTTGACACTGTTACACAAAGTTTAGTCAGATTTTTTTTCCTTCAACAGCAAGTTAGGGAGAAGGCAGGGTATATGAGGCAGTGAGTTCACATAGAGCAAGCCAATAATAGCCAAGCAAGAAGAGGAAGTGTTCAACCTACATATCCTACACTGGGTCAAAAGAATGAGAGCGACTTAGGCCACACTGGCTTTTAGAACTGACATCTGCTGTGACTCATGCAACTATTTCAGATCATGACTTGTGTCTAAATGAGGCTTGTGACTGCACAATGACACAGTGATTTAATTACAGAATTTAACTATTGGTTATTATGGCCTGTTCAAAGGGAGATTGCCTGAGGATGATGCTAACGATGATATTAGGTTGTTGAAATAATAACAGGGATGTCACAAGTTTCAGCGCATTTGAGATTAAATGGAAAACAACTACATTTTAATATGCATAAAGGTCTTTAAAGTAGGTGACCAAAAATATGACCAGAATTGTGTATGCTTTAAATTCTCTTTATTTTTACAAAATGTTCACATTTATATTTGAAACACAATTCTCTCTTTCTATGTATCATTGTGTGTTTACAGAATAACAACCTGGAGCGGGCATTAGATTGGATATTTACTCACCCAGAGAGCGAGGAAGACAGTGAGGCCATGTCCGACATGGCCGACACAGAGCCCAATGATACCAGTTTCTCAAATGCTAACACGCATAGTGACTCCACGCTGTCCCCGGAGCAAGAAATGTCTAGTCCACGTGTTCGAGATGGCCCTGGACGTGAGTATCCTTCTCACCAAATAGCATCAAATTAAACACCAATTCTTTATTTGTTAAATACATAGTACACATGTTTTAGTTCTATGGCCCACAGTTACCTACAGCAAAAGGTAGTAATATGCAGATTATCTGAAGTATTCTTGTTCAGTAGCCTTATTGCCTAAGGGTGGAAACTCCTCCTTTTTCTCCGTATTGGTCATACTGTAGAAATATTATTGCTACCTGCACAAATAATAATCCCAAGCAACTATTTAACCCTTCGAAATGACTACAAACCAGTTTCCATTGGTTGACCTGTAGTAATGATCAGGTTTTATAGATCTCTGGTAAACTTGTACCTATACACTTTAAGCAGATCATTTAGAGACCTGAACATCATCATCAGGGCTCTCTAGTCATTACAGATGCTACCTGGGTGTCAGTTTAACTTGAATAAAGTTAGCAAAATGTGATCATTTCCTCATAAGTAAAACAAACAGCCACCAACATGTTACAATCGTTCAAACTATATTGCGCATAGAAATGGTTTAAGAGAATATCGATACAATTGAGTATTGCGATATTTTGTTTGACGATACTGTATCGATTCTCAAAATACACAATATTGATATTTAAAAAAAAGATTCATGGCAGTTGTCTCAATTGGAGTTTATATCCCGAACGCTGGATGTAAAGCAGCCTTCTTGTCTCTGAACAGACTGTGAAACAGTAACAGGAAGTCCTAGCGTAACGGCCCGCCCATAATGTTAACGTAAATATCCACCTGTTTCTTGGGAGCCCTGCTGTAAAAAACGATATGGGTATAACTTCTGATTAGTTTATGCTTTGTTTTTAGGCGGGAATATCTTCAAATGGCATTAAAAACTCAGGAACAACATGTGCTGTTTGTATTTGCACTTATAACCAGACAAAGCTTAATTTGTGGCTTGAAGAACAGTGCTATATATACAAATTGGAAAATTAAGAGTGGACTGCACATGTGAGAGTGTATGACATGCCTGTCTTGCCTTGCCTTACTGAATTCTCTACCTGTATAGGATATATAATTATCTTTCTTGCTCTTTATTTTCTTGCCTCCCTAGGATTGTAGACTTTACATGTACAATGTAAAACACTAGTTAGCGCTCAGATCATGGTTCTAGCACTGGCTTAATACTAATAGTAATAACATACATCAATACAATACAACATACCGTATTTTCCAGATTATAAGCCGCTACTTTTTTCCCCACGCTTTGAACCCCGCGGCTTAAACAACGAAGCGGCTAATATATAGATTTTTCCTGGGTTTTTCCCGGTTTCACAAGCTTCAAACCAAAAAACTGAGACCCATAACATTAGACCAATGAAATTGCCGAACTGGTTCAGGTGAACCAATGAAACTCTTTATATTAAATCTGATGCGCTCCCACTGAATCGGGCCGCACCACATCATAAATATGGATGATGTTCCTCTGACGTTTGACCTGCCGCTCACTCGGACTGTCTACAGGAAATGAGAATCATTCGTCACGCTGAAAACAACCGGGCATGAAAAAACGCACTTCACCTGTGTTCTGAGCTGCACGGCATCGGGAGAAAAGATACACCGATGGTGATTTTTAAATGCACGGCGATGCCAAAAGATAAACTCTCGAGAGAAATAGTTGTGAAAGGAAGGAGGAAGACAGTGAACAATGACTTTCTTGGTAGGCTACTGTTTAGATACAAGCCGTGTAACAGACACTGTCTTTCGTTAAAGCCTGTGTAAAGTTTATTAGTTTCAATGTAGGCATATAGCTTAACGGCTTATAGACAGGTGCGGCTTATTTATGTTCAAAATGAAAATCTTTGTTAAATTCAGTGGCTGCGGCTTAAATTTGGGTGCGCTTAATAGTCCGGAAATTACTGTACATCAATACAATAGTCATCATTATAGTCATCGTCATCATCATCTTTAATCCCACTTCATATTAGGTGTCTTTAACGACTATGTGCATATGTTTAAAATAATACATTACAGAATTTTTTAAGGTGCAATGATATTGTGTTTATGTATTGCAAAACACTTGATGCCACTGAGTTGTTATATGGGCAAAGCTGGCACAGGCTACATAGTATGGGTAGATTTGAGAAGTAATTCATGTATACGCAGATGCCACTGTGTCCTTTTTTTTGCTAAGGTTTACATGTGGTAATGTGTTAGTAATGACAGCTTTCCTAAAATTATATCCTGTAAATTTCCTAAAATTATATCCTGTTCCTAAAATAAGAAATATCCCAATATATATCGCCTTGCTTACATTATTGCAATTTATCGGAAAATATCGTATCGCAACCCCTGTATTGTGATACGTATTGTATCAACAGATTCTTGCTGATACACAGCCCTAGTTTTGCATCTATTGTTGTATATCTATATCTATATATCAATTGATTCTTTACAATTATTTTTCTGTAGGGTATGAACTCTTTGCCTTCATAAGTCACATGGGAACATCAACAATGTCTGGCCATTATGTATGTCATATCAAAAAGGAAGGAAGGTAAGGTTATTATTACTATTATTATTATCCAACATTTCAACGTCTAGTTCGAATGTTGTCTGACACAAATCGCCAAATCTTTTCTTTTGTCTTTAGATGGGTCATTTACAATGATAATAGAGTATGCTTGTCAGAAAGGCCTCCGAAAGACTTGGGGTACATTTACTTTTACCGGCGCCTGCCTAGCTGCTAGATTTGGACCTTAGAGAATATAGCTGCACTGCCTTCTGAAAGGCACAGAAGAGGAGGAGGATATTTCTGACACTGCTGAAAACCTGGGAGGTGTTCACATTATAGAGAAGGAAAGAATTCACCAAGAATTCACCGCAAACCCTGCAAACAGACCTGCAAAGAAAAGGCTCACCCAGTGCAGGCATGGTCCCATGGAGGAAATGAATGTGTTTAATCATCTGTTCATTTGTTTATTGTTGATTTGTTCTGCTGAGTATGTCCTGTACTGGAGACACGGAGCGATGTATGCCATTTAAAATATGCAGATTAATGTTCAAATATGTATTCACACACAAATTTCTGTTCTCGTTAAATGCCTTGAGCTTTTATGCCAGTATTTTTCAAGCGATTGCTACTTAATGAAAAGGCAAACAGGATTTTTTGTTACTGCCAGCCCTGATTTATACAAAGTTTGGTTTGTGTTGTTGAAATTACATTTTGGTTGCGCACTGGAACACGTCACTGTGTTAAAGATATTTGGAGGTTCACTGAACTTTTAAAAGTGGAAATTTAGGTGGCATAAATATTATGCACAAAAACGCACAAACTGTTAAAGTATTGGGTGTAAAAATAAAAAATCTAATTTAAATGCACCTATGTGCAGGATAAATTTTGCTTTTTTAAGGATTAATTATGCACTGTTACAGTATCTTTATATATAAATATATATCCCCCAATTTGTATTCTATCTTGAAAAACAGCACAATAAAAATACAATAACTACAAGATGATGTAGTTTACACTTTACACTTTTGCTTAGTGTTACAAGACAAGAAAGATGTACCAATGATTAGATTAATGCAATAATTAAGTGCTTAATACTCATTGCCTTGTTCGGGTTCTTTGACTACAGCAGGTCACAGAATCACCATAGTGTTGTTCATCTCATTTTATTCTCAAATATAGTTACAGACCATTTGTATCCAATAAGTAAGCTATATATATATAGATAGCTATAGATCTAGATCTAGATCTGTATATATACAGTGACCAGTGGATTCAACTTTCTATCATCATATGCAGTGTCTTGTGTCAAACTTGGATCTCGTGTTCTTTTTTTTTTCTTGTCAGATCCTTGGGTGATATAACTGGAATGTACTCTCTATGGTGCTCAATAATACAACATTTCTCACATTTGTTAATGTTTTCATGATTTTCCCCTTGCAAAGTTTCTCACAGAATTCACAATTTCTACCCAATCTACCCATACATTTATTCCTCTCAGAAATTTATACCAGATATTCTTGACATGCACAGTTTTCATATAGGACTTTTTGTTACCCTCTTTCTCGTTTTTCTACTTGGATCCTAACAGTTAAGCCAAACAATATATGCTGTATGTCTCCAGTCTGCCTTTTTCTTTTCAGAGTGTGAAAGGTGATGCTTCGGACACCTCCTTCTTAAGCAGGCCTTCAGGTTATCAGCTTGTGCACTACAATCCAAAATGTGTTAGCCATTCGATATTTTGAAATGTATAGTAAATCTTATGTGGTTCATCTACTGCTTCATGTTTTTCAAGGAACTGAATGTCAAGTGGTACAAAGTTTTTGCTTTGTTTTGTTTTTTTCTTCTTTTTGCAAAATGATGCCAAATGCCAACCCTATGGTTATGCAAATGTACACAACCTTCTTTTGTAATGGATCTTCCTATACAAATACTGCTTAGAACAAAACATTACAAGGGCAAATGTGTTCATGAGAACTGTCTTTTTAATAGCGTTTACTGACTGGACTATTAAATAAACCAAAATCTCACAAGTGTTGATTGCTTTTAGTTTTTGAAGTGGCAAAAGAAATGAATGCAACACTATTACACTGATCAGGCATAACTTTATGACCACTGAGAGGTGGAGGAAATAACACTGATTATCTCTTCATCATGGCACCTGTTGGTGGGTGGGATTATTAGGCAGCATGTAAAAATTTTGTTCTCAAAGCTGATGTGTTAATAGCAGGAAAAATGAGACCGAGCATCTCCAAAAAAAAGCAGCTCTTGTGGGATGTTCCTGGTCTGCAGTGGTCAGTATCTATCAAAAGTGGTACAAGGAAGGAACAGTGGTGAACTGGCGACAGGGTCATGGGTGGCCAAGACTCATTGTTCTACGTGGAAAGCGAAGGTTGTCCCGTGTGGTCCAAACCAACAGATGATCTACTGTAGCTAAAATTGCTAAGTTAATGCAGGTGGTCATAATGTTATACCTGCTTTGGAATTAATATGCTTTAAAGATT
Organism: Silurus meridionalis; assembly: GCF_014805685.1. NCBI lineage: Eukaryota > Metazoa > Chordata > Actinopteri > Siluriformes > Siluridae > Silurus > Silurus meridionalis. The sequence continues at coordinate 24,647,068 of NC_060884.1, forward strand.
AATAAACAGGACAAATACACAGTGTAAATTAAATTTTATTTTTATTTTAAAAGTTCATATGTTTGCTCAATATTTGATATATTCTGTTGTTTTAAATATGTTGCAGCAGACTTAATGAAGCCTGTGTATTGGGAGGTGCAGCATGTACAGTTTCAGTAGTATGTATAGTATCGGTAACGTGGTAGTAGAGGCAGATTCGTGTCAAATCAGTGGTTTGTTCGAGCTATGTTTTGTATGCCATGTTTTGCAGGCGCTGCAAGCTTCAGTAAATCTAGTCTCTTGTGAGAACAGTATGAACAGGTATGCAATAAAGTATAATTCATCTAGTTTCTATTTGCATTGCAAAACCGGTAACTATCATATAATCTGCTTTAAGTTAAATGTACATAAAGATCGATATGTACTGAAATGCAAAATCAGGATTACGTGTATGTCATAGAAATTAGGGATAGAATAAAAGAGGCATGTCCATTTCATGCATATAAATTAAGCTACCGCATTCGAAAAAATAAGTGCATTCATCATGCAGTCCTCATAAATAAGGAGTTCTAGAGTATAAGGTCATCTAGATCATCTCACCTGAGATTGTACAGAGGTCTAAAAAAGGGTCAGATATTCCTCGAGCTCTACCAACATAGCAGTTAGATCACTTACAGTAAGAAGCAATCACCTAGAAAAGCACAGGCCTGTTTTACAGTCATTTTAAATAAGCAAGATATAAAGAGATTAATGTAAAAAATGATCAAAATAAATCGATTTGGTCATTCATGCTGTATTCAAGCAAAGAATCCATGCCCTGTAAAGATGGATATGCAAACTTCCTTTTGTTGTCCATGCTATTTTGTGTTGTCCTGTATATGTGGACTACTTTTAGCTAGACATAGCTAGGCAGTCGACGAAACAAATACATATTTAACTAGCTACCATGTGTTTCCATAATTATTTGGAGTGTTTCCTTAGTAATTTGAGAAAACATGACCAAACTTTTTCTTTTTTTGTAATCTGCTACCATCTTTACAAACAATAAATAAAACCATTATCTTGGGTTATGCATCATTCATTACTTTCCCCTAAAGCTTTTTGACACTTTCATACTTCTCATCACATGCAGCAAAAGTTTTAAATGAGCTTTAAGTCACAATGCAAGAATGGATAACTTCATGTCAAATGGAACTGCTGAGGACAGTCACCTGCATATTTTGTGGGTCTTTCATAAGACAGTTATATATGGCATTCAGATATATAATATGCAAAAGAAAAACCTTTGACTGGTTAAAAAAAAAAAATGCTTCTTTGTAAACGACAAGCCCTCAATAGGCAAATTATCTCATCTGCTATGTTCCCCATTAGGTCTGTAAAATTACTAACAGTTCATCATGCATTTTAAATAAGGCTTTACAGTCGGGTCTGCAGCAAATGTTACAGCAAACAACAGAAAAAGGTTTTTGTTCTCTAGCACTACATTTAATAAAAAGCTAAAATAGAACCTGTAGGTTGTAGCACTGAACAATTCTAAACTATTGCTTTGATCTATCTGACAATCCAGATCTGCATCTGTTTCATCATACAGGAGACACAGGAGTGTAACTGGTTTGAGTTGCACACATTTTTTTCATAGTTCCTCCAGCATATCTGTCCACCACCTGGCAAGACATCACTAACTTGTATTTTCTCTAAGGCATAATTCTACAATCTTTCAGCCATTGTGCTCTTCTCTGAAATCATATACTGCCATGCAGTTCTCAGGAATGTAAAGGTGCTCTGCGAAAAAAACCACACAAAAAAAAAAATTCCTCTATTTGAAGGACTTTGGGTTCTTGGCTCAAAAATAATTGCCGGTTCACATGTCCAGGTTGAAGGCTCTCATGAGTAAGTCCAAGTCCCCGATGTTTGCCGCCTGGAAGAGCTCGGGCTGGTCCATCATTGAAAGCGCTATCCTCAGTGCTGCCCAGATGTTCCCAGACATGACCTGGTGCGAGAGCTGCCGACTCCGGCTTTTCCTCTGCAGGCTCAGCGCTGTCAGGAAGTTGCTTGCGGCTTCCCTGCAAAGGCAGATGAATTGCCAAGAATTGAACACGATACTGCTAACATTTTGCTTACATACTGATAAACCTGTCTGATTCTGCGAAGAGGTTACAACTGATGGAGATGGACCTTTTAACAAGATAATGGCACAACACTTTTTATAAAAATTTTGGAAAGAGTGGTTTAAGATTTATCTACAAGTGTTCTCAAATCTTGTTAGATATTACAGGAAGAGTAATATCCAACAGTATCCAATAGTATATTTTCAGGGAAGGCAGCACCAAGTATTGAGGAGACCACTATTTTAGCAGAGAAAATCGTTTTAGGCAAAAAATATATATATAATATACATAAAACTAATGAACATCTTCACATATTTAAGGTCTTTGTAAAAGAAATATATATATATATATATATATATATATATATATATATATATATATATATATATATATATATATATATATATAAAAGAAATCTATTTAAATGAGTAAATAACACTATTTCACTCCATAACACTTAATTATTAGACTATTTTAACAATACTTTATGTAAATTAACAGCAATTACAATGCTTAATTAAAAAAAAATAAAGTACAGGTACAGTAAAGTATGCAGTAGAGAAGTACAGTATAATAATAATTAATAAAAATAGTTTTAAAGCATTTTTTAGACAATTTTAATGAGATAAACCTTGATTAGAAATGTTAAAACTAGCGTTTTGAGCAGCTCGCGGTTGCTCACGAGCCGATCTGAATGAGAGTCGCCGGTCGGAATGAAAGTCGCGAGCATGCGAGGTCGCGGCGCTGAGGCCATGACTCCGAGGTTCCACTATATATATATATATATATATATATATATATATATATATATATATATATATATATATATATATAATATAGATAAAATTAAAGAACATAACATATTTATGGTCTTTATAAATATATGTTATATATTTATTTACATTTATATACTTTAAGGTCAGCAATAATTAGAATGAAATTAAAATGTAAGGATGTAGAAGGAGAGATAAACAGCAGAATCCGCAGACCTGTGTGCACCCAGGTTGATGCAGCTGATGCCCAGGTTGTAGCGAGAGCGAATGAATCCAGGCTGGAGCTCCAGAGCTCGGGTGTACGCTTCCACTGCCTCCTCACTGCGGTCTCCATTAGCTAGCGTTGCCCCAAGACGATTCCACAGCAAGTAGTCCTGTAATATTGGTGTAAAAAAGTAGTTTTTATTCTACTTAGTTACTAAGCATTTAGTAATTTACTTTTAGCAGCTTTAAATTATACACATAAAAATATAGAATTTCACTCTGATTTACACTCTCACACTTTAAAATGCTTCTCTCAAATTCTATTTCTGTATTTGTGTGCTTCTGATGTTAGACATTTCACAAAACAGGAATGCAGATTTGTTAAACCTTTTCACACTAAAATGATCAAATAAAACAAATGAAAGATGAATTTGTATGCGTTTGATGTTGACATTAGTAATGATCCTGCCCAATATGATTTAAAGCTTTTGGAGTGTGACATCTCATACACCAGTGATTCTATGCACAAGGGCAAATGGTTTTCTGATTTTTGGTTGATTTCTGGTTAAGCAACAACAATGTCACTTTTTGATTAACTTTAGATATACAATCTGCTGCCATGATACTGGTGTTACATTATTAATACAATCATTAAGCTATAATCTTCTCAAACATAGACATCATTTATCTACTCTAGCATTTTAATAAAATCTTATATTTTGTATGTTATTTGTTAGACGTTTATGTTATTTGTCAGTAAACTAAATGTCATTTAATAAAAATGCTTAGTAATACACCAATCAGGCATAACATTATGACCACCTGCCTAATATTGTGCTGGTTCCCATTTTACTGCCAAAACAGTCCTGACCCGTTGAGCATTAACAGCTTTAACTTCAGCAATTTGAGCTACAGGAGCTCGTCTGTTGGAGCGGACCACACGGGCCAGCCTTCGCATCCAAACATGCATCAATGAGCCTGGCCACCCATAACGTCTCTAGGTTACGACCGTAACCCTAGTTCCCCAAAGGAGAACGAGACGCTGCGTCGAAACGCTATGAGAAGGATGGTGGGTTACGCGTCCTTCAGATCTATAGTGACGAACCAGTCACTGGACCTGATCTGCGTCACGACCCCCTTGAAGATAAGCATCCTGAACCTGAGCCTCCTGAGAGAGTGGTTCAAGGAGCGAAGATCTAGAATGGGACGCAACCCACCATCCTTCTCATAGCATGTCGACGCAGCTCGAGTTCCTGATGGGGAACCCTGTCACTGATTCACCACTCTTCCTTCCTTGGACCACATTTGATAGATACTGACCACGGCAGAGCGTTAACCATCCCACAAGAGCTGCATATTTGGAGATGCTTTGATCCAGTCATCTAGCTATCACAATTTGGACCTTGTCAAACTCACTCAAATCCTTACATTTGCCCATTTTTCCTGCTTTTAACACATCAAATTTGAGGACAAAATGTTCACCTGCTGCCTAATATATCCCACCCACTAACAGGTGCCACGATGAAGAGATAATCAGTGTTATTCACTTCACCGCTCATAATGTTATAAAGCCACAATGTTATACCTGTTCAGGGTATACAAACATATATAACAGAAGAAACTTCCAAAGTTGCAATTATGATCTGCAGTCTGTTTTTCTGTCCACTGAATCTCTGCCATGTTTACAGAGAGTGCAGCTTGTTGCCCAAGAGATGCCTAATGTGAGAAACTGGATTAGACATTAGGCTTCATAGTATTCAAGAACTGAGTCTCCCAGCAGGCTGACACACATTACCAAGTCAAACAAACAGAGGATAATTTTTGATTGTGTGCAAATGTAGCCTAGGTTTGGAGACTAAATAGAGCCAAGAAAACAAGGCCAAATCACAGTTGATTACACATTCTCATAATAATTGTGGAACAATACAAAGAGCGAAATGAATTGCATCGTAGCTTGCTGGAAGAAAATGTGCATTGTGCTGGCTTACAATAAAATCTGTTCAGCTCAAAACAATCATACTAACTATACATCCTGGCACTGACTCTTAGTATCATATTTCTCTGTCGCAAACCATCACTAAGTGGATGTTTATTTATATTAAGCTCAAGTTCTGTCACTATATAAAGAGCTTAACAAATATTTATCTTTATAAAGTCCTCATTTATATCTCCATTCATTTTAAATACTGATTACCTCTTTTCAGTGCCCAGTGGTAATTCCCCCGCCCCCCACCCCCCCAATTTTGTAGATGTAAGACTGAGGCTACATTGATTTGCTCTCCGTCCTAGATGTAGGACAATCAATCATAGGGGCAGCAAGCTCACTGCCCCAATTAAGTTATTATTGCACCTAGTCATCAAAAGAACCTTAGCAAGCACTAATAAAGACCCTAGGGCAAAATTACTCTGCACCATGCAGAACAAACAACATGAACAATTTCACTTTGGAAAGAAAAGCAAACACAAGCGTATAACTGGTTGCCAGATTCGGCTACTTATCTTTTGGGTTAGCTTTAAGTCTTTTGTGTGGCTATAGACGTAGTTGGTGTGGAAATTTGTCTTTAACTTGTATCCCTGCTCAATAATGTTAACAATAAAGATGCTAAAAATGCTAAAAAAATGCTTAGATAAGACATGTAATTTAACTTCTTGTTTCCTACTTCAAAGTTAAGGTTTTTAATTCTTCATTCCGTTAAGGAAGTAAACTTACTAAAAGTATGAATGTGAAAATATAAGAAAGATTCATAAAAGATAAGGATGTCGGTCTCAAGTCACATAGCGGTTTTAGTTACAATTTGACAGTTACGATGTGACAAAAGTAACAATTTGACAAAAGTTACAATGATGACAATTTTGTGCACCTTACCTAAAACTGTCTAACAAATGCATTATTACTAATATCTTTAATGTAAGCCAGCAAACTAGGTCAAGTCTAATGGCTAAAGTCTAAAGTTTTACTATGCAAACTGTCGTGGTCTACAAAACGTTTATATCCACAGACAGATTACAGTGAAGTCTCATAATTCATGTCACATCTGCTAAACTTCTTAAATTTGACATTTTTATTTCTTCATAAATAAAACAAAATAAAAACCTTGAAAACGTGAGATATAAAACATGAAATAAAAACAACTTATTACTTTACAATGAACTAAATGTCATACTTGCCAGGGACATTACTAAAACAAAGGGGTATTTATGCACATTAATTATTCATGTAAGTGGAGACATCTGTGAATGAGAAACCACAAACACCAATATTGAGAGAGAAGTGGAGATATTGCATGAACCAAAACAGACACATACACACATACACAAGCCTAAGACTTCAGACTTTCTAAAGTCTTAGGTTTGTTTAAACTGCAAATCTAAGTTGTGTCTCTCCCATGTTTATGTTCCCTCGTTCACTTGTTATAATGATTTCTTATTCTTCAGTTTTTTTTCCTTTTCACCTCAAACTGCCTGTTTTTGGATATTGATTATGGATTTGTGAATATCGATTCTGTCTGCCTGAGCACTGACCCCTGCTATGGACCCAATGACTATTTTAATCTTTCTCTCTTTTTCAAACCATTCCATGGTCAAAGTCAGAGATATTTTTCCCCATTCTAATGTTTGATATTAATATTATCTGAAGCTCTTGATCTCTATATATTTATACATTGTGCTGCTGTTACATGATTGGCTTATCGGAAAAACTGCATTAATAGTCCTAATAATGTGGTTGGTGAGTGTTTATCTTGAAGCAGTGCCATGTATTATGTACAGCAATGTGAGTACCTCTGGCCGAACAGACAATGCAGCATTGAAGGCATCTACAGCCTTGTTGAACTCAGAGCTAAGGTTGTAAAGCACACCCAGGCCTGTCTGCAAGTCCGGGTCAATCGTGTCTGGGTTCTGTTGGGCCGCATCCAAGAACAGCTCCTTTACCTCAGGCAGCAGAGAGCTGAAAGAATTAAGAAAAAGAGATATTATAAAACAGATACCGATTGGAAACTGAACTAACACACCTTAATACAAAATACAGCTATTAATATTACTTTAGCATTATTAGTAATGTTAGATCATTAGTATTTTTTTATATTATTAAATTATTACTAATCTTAAATGACTAATTTTAATATAAAATGGAATATTTAGAGGTAAAAAAAAAAAAGTAAAATGTAATATATGTATGTTTACATTAATTATCAACAATTTGTACATTTCTGATGGTACCTTTGTGTGTGGGAACCGGTAAGAGTATATAAATCATCAAAAAAAAGAAAAAAATACAGTTATATACATATAAACATATACATAATACATATAAAATATATTTATATATATATATATATATATATATATATATATATATATATATATATATATATATATATGTTCAAAGAATTAAACATTAAAAAGTGTGTCTGCTTAATAAAGGTTTCTTATCCTTTTTTTATAATTATTTACTTAATTCAGATAATAATAAACACATCGACATTCTGAAATAATGTTTTGCTGTGACCAAAAAGAGTTTTAACAACTCAATTATTTTAAATGATTTAATGAATTATTCATTGTATTTGTTTAGTCAGTTAATTATTTTGAATAATTAATATTAACCCATTTTTTGCATCCTAAACAGACCAAGTACTTCAAAGATTTCCCAATTAAACATACTTGTTTGATTGACATTTAAGTCAAATGAATAAGATATAAATATAATAAAAAATGTGTTGGTAAATACATATAATAAAAATGTGTTGTGGTCAAATGCTGGAACAAATGTAACAAATGTAAAATAATGTTAATTATTATCGGTTATTTTTTATTAATTATTAATTATTAATGTTAGGTTCCCTGGTGGTCTAGTGTTTAGGATGCGGTGCTCTCACTGCTGCGGCCAGGGTTCGATCCCCGGTCAGGGAACCAACCCCAGCCACTCTTAGTGCCGGTCCCAAGCCCGGATAAATGGGGAGGGTTGCATTAGGAAGGGCATCCAGCGTAAAAACATGGGCCAAATCAACTATGCGGATCATGAATACGGATGATCCGCTGTGACGACCCCTAACGGGAGAAGCTGAAAGAAAGTTTTTTTTTAAATGAATGTTAAGGATTATCGTTTCCTCACCATGTCATGGATGTAGAGTAGGAAAGGCGACGAGAGCTTGGTGAACCCTGCTGGTTATTGCGGTTTTTCAGGAGGTGCTTATATTTTGGGTTATGTCTCATCCAGCCCAGTAGTGCCTCACACGCTTCCTGCTTCATGCCTGTGTTGGTCAAGCTCACTGCCAGTGCCATGAGGGCCTGGAGGTTGTTGGGGTGGAGTTCCAGACACCTGCTCATATGCACATATCAAAGAGAAACACACACAAATACAGACACACACATACAGACACACACACACAGAGGACTGAATCAAATGGACTGCAGCTTTGATGGACACTAATTAGCTCACAAGCAGCATAATGAGTAGCAGATGTTCCCTTTTTAATTTACAGGTGACTACCTGCACATCTCATATGGTTTTACTTCAAGTTATACAAAAAGTGTATTATAAAATTAACTTAAATTTTTTTTTTGTAAATTATTATAACAAAGAAATATTATAACGAAATCCTGGCAGCACAGTAAAAAGTACTGTAGGGTTACAATTAAAGCATTTTTTTTAGCTTTAATTGTATTTTTCTAATTTTATTTTTAAAGTATTTACTGTAACTCATATATACTGCCAAAGGATTATGTTCACAATGATACTACAACTACCTGCTTAAATTCTTTACTTTTAATTTCATTCACATTGTCACATTGTTGGTGATTACAAGTTGACAACCCACATCATTATTTTTAAGTTTTGAACAGGGAATGCTAAATAAAATATTAGTCAACTCTCATTCCACTTATTAAATTTAAAAGCCTTTTTCTCACTTTTAAGGCTAATTACAACCTTGCCCCTTCTTATCTGTCTCATCTTCTCAATATTAATGTTTATTCTCATTATCTTAGATCTCCCTTATCTCTCCTTCTTTCTGTTCCTTCTGCTCGTCTTGCCATTATAGGGCATAGGGCATTCTGTTGCTCTGCTCCCCGGCTCTGGAACTCTACCTCCAGACATTAGAAACATTGATTCTCTGTCTGTTTAGTCTTACCTGTTTAAGATTGCATACACTTCCTAAATCTTATTGGTCCAGTTACACAGTCACAGTCATACTCGTATTAAGTCATTTGTAATTGTTTGTTTATGTCGTAAGCTGTATACATCGTTTCTATATGTTTTTTTTTTTTTTTGCTTTAGTTCTTTTTGCTTTGTCTTGTATCTTATTATGAAGTGTCCTTGAGTGTTGAGAAACATGCCTATAAATAAGATTTATAAAAAATTTTTTTTAAAGAAACTTAAACATATGCAACTGAAAAGACACACACATATGTCCTGTAACCTAATGATGGGAGTGCCATGTATTTTCATTGACTTGGTAATCAGGTCAACCTGCTAAGAAGAACCAGTATCTTTGGTCCTTTTGACAGATTTTTACAATTTTGTTTTTTACAAAAATATGTAATCAAAATTGTTTTTGCATTTTCAGATTTTTTCGGCAATCTTTGAGCAGGATGTTAAGTAAGCTTTCAGAAAAGTGAACACCTGGAAGACAGCAGGACCAGATTCTGGAGTTGGAGAACCTGAGACTAAGTTGAATGGTAAGAACTGGGTACGCAAATGGAGAATATGTCTCCTCATGTCCATTATCAAAACAAAGACGTTTATAGTGGAATTCAGCAAAATGAGGAGAGGAGCTACCACCCACTTAAGATCAATGAGACCCAAGTGGACAGTTTTTGGAACCTTAATGTTTACATCATATATCAGGACCTGTCGGGGTCCTGTCACATTTATACCCTGGTGAAGTCAGTGCCTTTACTACTTTAGACACTTAAGGGAGTTTAGACTGCCTTCTAAGGTGTTAAGGAACTTTCACACCAGCACCACTGAGAGCATTCTGACAGGAAGCATCATAGTCTGGTTAGGGAACAGCACCATCCCCATAGATGAGCTCCCATGGGTTGGTGCTTTTAGCTGAGCATACCTTCCACACTTTGTTTCCTGACCTTCAGTCTATCTACAGCAAGTGGTGATGGACCAAGACCAGAAAAAAGAATATTACCTCTGAAAAATGAACTCTTCAGTCAGGGGGTTTGCATATATTATTTCTATTCTAATTGTTTACAAGTAAATTCTGGTCATTGTTAATTCTACAGATAGTCCTGGTTGTGACATAGAAACTAATTGATTTCATATCAATTAGTTTGTACAATTAACTGTAACTGTCACTCACTGTTGGAGCTCAGTCATGCTGTGTGTTGCTCTTTCCAGATGGAGTTTCTTTGGGAATTATTTTTGTTGATGCAGCATAGTATGCTACATATTTGACTATTTGCTCCTGAAATGTCAGTTAGTCAATTTGTTGCTCACAGTACTATTGTATAAAAGCAATACCACTTTCACAATCTGCATGCTCACACACACACACACACACACACACACACACACACACACACACACACACACACACTCTTTACTGTTTTCACTCGAACTGGAACTAAATCCTGCCAAACATCTTAGATGTTGATGAAATGCACTCCATGAATTTTTAGTATATTGATTAATAACTTGTAGATTATGATTTATAGTTTTATTAATACAAATTAATAATTAATTTATATAAACCAATCTAACAGAGCTAACGCGTTCACAAACACACTCCTAATTATTTCTAAAGGATTCTAAGTTTGGAGCAGGGGTGTAGCCTACTGCCTTTTTGATATTTTTATTAAATGAGCTAGAAGACAGTAATTTAGGGAAAAACACTACTTTAGCTACTAGTTAAAATCAACTAAGATTGTAAAATGTTAGTAATATGTGAACACATTGTAAAAGGCAGACCCATTACAGAGAGTCAAAGAAAGCTAGAACTAATTTAGCTAATTGATTTAGAAGTGACTTTCTGAACTTTCCACATTTTAACCAAACCTTACATGTGAACCTTTATAATTAAATATACCTGAAAATCTGCATTATTTATCGATTTCTAGAGTGTATGACATTAGGTACATTCTTCGTAACACTTCCAACAAAGTGGTCCTGAAAATGCAATATGACTGTGAAACAAAAAAAAAAAAGCAAAAAACAAACAAAACCTCCCAGTAAATCTAATACTGTACCACAGAATTCTGTATAATATTTGTTTTAATTGTGGTGGTGATTGTGGAAGGTGAATGTTGCACTGGGGAGATTTTAACTGGTGATTAACACAGATGCCTTTTTACACCATTTTTTCAGTCCTGATCCATAGCATTATAAAAAAAAATGGGCATTCCATGTAAACACTATACTCCCAGCTTTTAGGAAACGGTCAGCTCTAACAGGAAAAACAGCCCTGACCCAAACCCTGGGGAGTTCTGTGTTGGCACCTCCTTACCTCTGGAGGGAGACAATCGCTGCCTGCTCGTTCTCATTCTCTGCTTGTGTGGTTCCAAGGACTTGCCAAGCCTGAAAGAATACAATGGAGTTGGAAGGCTGAATAGCAAGGTTATCACCTAGCCTCCAGTGAGGGAGTGTATTGTTGAAGACCACAGCAACAACTCAAGGGATTCTAACAATTGTCTAGTAAAGCTGAAGGATATTGGATAGAAAAATACATGTTATGCTGTTGCAAAATCAGAATCACTGTTTTTGCAAAGAATAGTACAGGAATTTTTTTTAGCATTAATAAGTCATGTGGTGGACATGCTATAACATTACAATAACCAACACCACTAAGATCTTCATCCAAATACTTATAAGAATAAAAGTGTTTTTTTCCCATTAGTCCATGACCATTTGCAAATACTAGCAATTTCTATTGTATTTTTATATACATATTTTGTAGTGTAATGTTTGTGATACATGAGATTTAGTCAGCAGTTATAACCACACTCGCATAACTCGCTTTTTTGTCTTTTTCATAAAACACACTTCATCATGTTACAGAAAAGCCACAAAGTTCTGGAAAAAAGGTTCCCTTCTCCTCTGCAACAAAGCACTGTTACAAGCTTGTTACCAAAAGCTAACACTGGAGCATCTCCTTAAGGAAACTTATGGTTTTTCTTTGTTTGCAAATGACATTTTAAGCTGTTATTAATCTTATATATTTGGCATGTCTCTGTCATGATCGTCTCAATATTTATGATTTTATGACATCTTCTTTACAAAACATCATGTTTCACTTTGTTTGGATCATTTAATGCAGCTATGAAATTGGAATTGGCATGAAATCACTGTTATACTAATTATACTGCAGTGTTGACTTATCTGAGGTTTTATAGATCCAATAGCTCTGGGGCATATTCAAAAGCATCAGTTACTAATTAGCCTAAAAGTTTTTTAGCGGCAGTGGGGGATATTCTTGCTTGACTCTAAGACAAACCTTTAAACAACATGGAAAAATTGTATTTTAAAATTTTAGTAAGAAAAGCCCAGGGATTTTTTTCTACTGACTGATCTCTGAGCTCACTGAAATTCTGGTCAGGGCTGTATATAGTATACATATATAGAATTGTATACTGCCTTCTTGAGTTCTCAGGTTAAGTATTCACCATTCTCAGGTTAAGCTCAAATCAACTCGGTTTGTTAATGGTACAGTGTGAAAACTTAAACCAGTGTCTGGTGAAAGAGCAGAATGACTGTCAGGGTGCAGGCTGATGTTTCCACTGTACTGAGCAATTACATTAATAAAACTGCCTCAGCTTTTTTTTTACCCATATGTTCAATTACCTCAGAGTCTTGAGGATCCTGAAGGATGGCGGCCTCCAAAAGAAGAACAGCGTTTGGCAGATCTCCCTCTCTGGCCTTTCTCAACCCCTCCTCGAATGCATTTGGCCAGTCTTTATATGGATTGTCTGTGTGGAAGTAATATCCCTGAAACAGAGAATTCTGAAAGCATTATAACCTGCTATACTGAGACAAATTTTAAGAAGCTTAAAAAAAGATAAATACATAGGCCATAAGGCATGACTAATTGTGCTAAACCTTTTCATGAGGCGATACAGTGGAGGGAATCTGAGCCTGCTCATTCTCTGTAAGCCAGTTTCGGCGAGCCAGTTCTTCCCACTCAGCCTGCATCTTGTCCCAGAATTCAGTGTCTGACTGAAACACACGTTCAAAACCAAGAAGAGTTGAATATGGACCTTGCAGATCTGCATCAACCAAACTCCTGACAGTCAGCAATCTGAATAATGAATCATTGTACATTAATATTGATGAAGGGAAGTCATGCAGTTGTAACTTTGCTGCAATTTCCGATTGCTTGCAAGTACATAAAGTCTGCAACTCAACTAAAGTAACCAGATGGCTGTTTTATTTTTGGCTAATATGTCACTAACGTTATTTAAATATGCAAAGTCAGGACATATTTTATTAGATTATTTAAAAAATATATTTATTAGAACAAATTTGAATAATGATGCTGTGCTTTAAAACTATATTGTTGACTACTGGCTGTATTCATATTCAAGGCATCTCATTACCTGCCTCTTTTTTTTTTTTTTTTGCACTTTACTTGACTCCACTCATCTGATGATTATGAAGCCCTTGAGCTCTTCATAAACATAGTAACAATATTCTGTGCACTACTGGGTCTGAGAACCACACATGTGATGGTGGCTGAGTAGTTCTTTGAGATATAACAAATTAGATGGGATGTTATTTTGTTCAGCACCGTCCCTTGTGTTGCAGAGATAATTGCTCTTTTACGCTTTGTGATGGGCACAGCGTTGCTAAGCGTACAATTATTTTAATTGGACGATCCTCTGTCAACTCTGTACAGTGACTCTCCAACTAGTCAAAGGACAAAGTTGAAAGCTCATTATCCCCCCCTATCCTTGAGCTACAGTCTGTGACTGAATCATTCAAGAGGTGGATGTGGAAGGTTATGAAGATCCTTAGCACTTCTGAGCTGCTGAGATGAGAGGCTGTTCATTCACTGGCATTTAAAAATTGGCCTTTTTTTCTAAAATGTGAAAGAAAGTGCTGTTTATCTATTAATTATTTTTTCTTTATCAGTGGCTGTATCAGTATATAAATAACCCAATCACTCATAAACAACTAGAAGACAGCTCTGGCAGTAGTAAAAACTTCATTCTGTTTTGTCACTATTTCTGTAAGTGAGAGTAAGTCCTCCACGCACCAGCATATGGTCTAAAGAAAAAAAAAGCTTTACAGTAGCTGTCAGTTAAGACAGATGTCAGTTTGGAAAAGCTCTTCTGATAGTTCAGTGAGTCTAGAGAGGGAGGCAGAGGACAAAGCTGTATGACTGTAATAAAGTCTGACATGCTGCCAGCGACTCAGCTGCCCATGACAGAGGGCTTAACTTAAGGCCCTCGGGGGCCAAATCAGGACAAACAAGAGGGCAACAACACCAACAGGGAACAGGCTTCTTAGCAATTATTCACCGTTTTTAACACAAGCCCTATTACCATCACTTCAGGAAAGGAAAACAATGCACCTATAATCTATACACTAAAAATATATAATTTACAATACAATACACTTTTTCAGAATAACTGCAATTTAATCCGTTAAGAAAGAATTATGCATCACTGACATTTATACTTTGACAGAAAGCTAATTCTGCAGTCATACAATATGCTTTCAATTGAGCCATTTTAATGCTCAATTGCCTAACAATTTGTAAGCATAAAGCAGTCTGTGAAGTATGAAAAGAATGACAAATGATTACGGTCTGTACACTAATTTATGACCTCCACAAATGAGAATTTCATATAAGCGTTAAAGTCTCCTTAAGCAATTATGTTCAGATGAATAATTCAACTAATACAAATGATGGATCAGAATGGGGGTAAGATTGAATCGAGAAAATAATTAGTTGAGGAAGTTTCTTTTACTTAACTAACATTAACTATACATCTTATATTCTAAAAAAAATGCATAAAAACAACAAGTACTGTAAAGTATGTGTATACACTATATGGACAAACATTTGCAGACATCTATTAAAGAATAATGTGAGCTTTTCGAAAACCCCATTCCCCATTTGCTGTTATAACAACATACACTCCTTCACTAGATTTTGGAGTGCAGTTGGGGAGATTTATGCTTTTTTAGGCACAAGGGTGTTAGTAAAGTCAGGTACTAATGAAAGGTGAAGTAGCCTGGGGGGGGCAGTCAGCATTAAAATATATCCCAAAGGTGATCAATAAGTTGAGGTCAGAGTTCAATAGCAGACTATTTAGGATCTTACATTCAAACCCATGTAAACCATATCTTCATGGTTCTGTCCACTTTGTGTACTGAGGCATAGTTATGCTGAAACAGATTTGAGCCTTCTTGTACAAGTGAAGGGAAAATGTTATGATAATCTTAAGACATCCCCTACAATTGCATGCCTTCAACTTGGTGGTAAATGTTTGGGGAAGAACCACATGTATGCATGTAAAAGTCCCAGTATTCTTTTCAATATGTTCGTTTTCTTTTTTTATAAATTCACTTTTAGTATCCATTTTCTTATATTCTCATATTCTTGTCAGGGTCATGACAGATTTGGAGCCTATTGTGGGTGCGAGACAGGAATACACCCAGAATGGGATGCCAATCCTTCACAGGGCACACACAAATTAACACCATGCCGATCCAATCCATCTACTTGCAAGTGCTTGAGAGCTGAGAGGAAACAGGAAATCCCAGAGGATATCCGCAATACACAGGGAGTACCTGGACAGAAACTAGTACAGAGAGTAACCTGAGTTCAGGATCGATCTAAGGTGCCTAGTGCTGTAAGGTGGAATTGCTACCCGACAAGCCCCATGCCACATATAACTCATTGTTGTGAATCAATACAAATAGCCAGCTTACTTAAATTATTAATGCAAGATGGGTTGCAAAGTTGGTAATTTAGATTGGAGATTTATTTCTTATTGTGTGAATTTATTAGTATTAATACTAATAAAATGATAGCACTAGGGCTGAAGCGATTCCTCAAGTAAATTGAGTAATTTGAATACAAAAAAGTACATAATTTGCCTAGATGCCTTGTTTAGTCTGTTTAACTACACACGGAGCACTGTGTTTCCCCATGGACCATTATTACTGATGCACCACCTGCTAAACTCTGGACCGCTTTGGGGTCTCATTTATACAGCGCATATTATTTAGCAGGGCGTACGCAAAAAATGGGACTGAAAACGCCACTTTCTACGCAAAGGTTGTTATATAAATGTTAATTTATAACATTTACACATTTAAAAATGAGACCCCTGGACAGGTAAACACATTCTACGCTGCAGAATGAAAAATCGAGGAGAAGATTCAGGGCAAAAAACCCAACAAAGTTTCCAATGTTTGGAATAATTTCAAACTAAAACATAAAGTAAACACCATACAGTGTTTAGATGAATATTACTCGAACTCTATTTCAGTTATAATCAAAAAGATAAATGAAGTGAAACATTTCGTTGCAGCAGTTATTTTTGAAAAAAAAAAAAAAGTTTTTAAAAGAGTGTGGCGTTAAAATACTTCATGATTATCTTGAAGCAAAAAAATTGGCAACCTGTCAAACTCTTCAATGTAAAATCAGCCCCTGCTGTGTAGGGGAAAAAAACATTTCCTGTCATTTTGTATCAGCTAAAAGCCAGTTTGATCATAGAAAGCAATTTTACCAATTGTTAAGTAAAGGTCTTCTCATGCTTCTCAACCCTTAGTTGTATTTTTGAATGACAATGTAATTTGTACATTAAATGTGCACCATGTGAGCACTGCACTCCAAAAATCAGGATCCTTAAAGTGTCTTACACAGGCTCACAGTTTGAAATTAATGTTTGCATACCACCTAAGTGTAGTAGACCCCAGCTACTGGATAGATTAAGTAAAAATAAATGACCTGTATGTGCACTAATGGCTCTGTCACTGAAAGGAGCAGCCCACCTCATGTTAAGCTGAATCTCACCTGATGTTGCTCCTGCCTGCCCCTAATGAGAGCAGCATGGCTTCATTTGCACATTGTCTTTTCTACATGCAGAAAAAAGGGCCTGGGTGGTCACAGCTTTTCTCCCCTGGTGATCCATTTTTCAGAATGCACCAAATTAAAATATGAGGTAAGCGTTTTAAAGGGTCCAACCACCCTCGCAGGTCATTCCACTTTCCTAGGCCTGGAGAAGCATTATGCTGGTAAAAGCACCTTAACCACAAATTTCTTTCTATCCAGCTGTAATGTGCAGCACCGGCTGGAGCTTAACAGCTATTCATTTTTAGTCCCGGCGCTATTTCTTTGTTCCGGACAGCCGGCAATTACACAAATGAAATGGATTGGAAAAAAGCCTGCATGCCACAGGAAGTAGATTTCCAGGCAACTAGGCTCCACGCAAGGTTCTTAATTAGGACAAATGTATGCAGATCAGAACTTACACAGACCGCTCAGCTTGGAGAGATATTGGAAGCGTAAGTGTCTTAGTATGCGGGTTGCCATGATCAATGACTCTTCCATTTGCACTCAAGTGCCCCAGGGTAAGGTTACTTATTGGATATAATATTGTCCACTGACTCACAAACTCTCTTTAGCACTGCAGCAAACTGGAGCTCACCAGTGAACCAGGCAACCTAAGGTGTTTCATATGATAATATAAAAATGCTATCTGGAAGGTTCCTTCTGGAGTATCCCAATCTGTCATGCGTTTCCTGTGAGTGTGTCCTTTTTCAATCATTTACAATCACTAATCACTTGCCTTTCACATTCCAGTTCTGTATAACTGCAATCACATGTAATAGAATAGCAGGCAAAAGCAGACAAGGTCAGAGCACGATACATGTTAACACCTTCACTGTAGTTATCCGGAGTTTTTATTTCATGTTTTAGTCTGTTACTGATTAAAACTTGATATTAAGAATGTAACACACTCATATCATGGTGGTGCTGAGAGTGATACTGCTGCCTCACAGATTCAGGTTTACTTGTTCAATCTTTAGCTTAGGTTACTGACTATGTAAAGTTTGTTTGCGTGTTCTCGACCCGGGTTATTTCCAGTTTCTTGGTTTTCTTCCCTAGAACATGATCAAGGGTGGTTGGCTGGGCTACATTACCCCTTAGAGTAACCAAATGTGCACATGGTGCTCTGCGTAGTGTATTCCTGGCTCGCACCCAGGGTTCCTGGAATAGGCTCTGGATCCAGTGTGCAATGCTGTTTACTGATAATTCTACATAAAAAAATTCTTGATTTACAATGATGCTCATCGAAGATAGCAATAATATATCCTTTATTAATATGTAATGTTCATCAAGCTGAACAAAATTGATTATGGTTACCACTCTACCACAACTGCCATCTGAACCCATGTGTAGAAATCAAGTAGATTTCTACACATGTTCAAGTAGAAATTAACAATTTGCCGTAGTACAAAATTATGATCCTATATGCTGTATTTGTTCATTGATATTCAATGAAACTTAAGATGAAATAGTATCCTAATGTCTCTGGGGTGACAATCATACAACACAATCCCACATTTGGCAGTAAATCTACTGTATTAGCTTTACATTTTAAACCAAAGTACACTAATGTAACACTATGCAATGCAGAGAGAGAGTAAATTTTAACCTTTGTTTTTAAGATGCATGCAAAATATACTTCTTTAAATAATTTTTTGTTTGACATGCTTACTATTTTAAAAAAATTATTGCAAAAGTCCTGCAGCATTTTTTATGATGTCATGTTTATTCCAGTATGGCATACTCTACTAAATGTGATAAATATTACTATAACTATACTAATGACTATTTTGTGGTGGAGTTATCTGATATTGATATGGCTCACTTCCACAGCTGCTTTGGCACGCTCAAACTCCTCTTCGAGAGACTGGTTTCTGGATAGAAGTGCTCCACCCCACCTCTGGTCTTTGCTTAGTCGGCTCTGTCTCACACACACACACACACACACACACACACACACACACACACACACACACACACACACACACACACACAAACAGATGGCACACAAGTTAGACAGAATGTGGGTAAACCGCTACAGTTTCTCCCTTCGGAGAAAAGAAAACTCTGGCCTTGCAGGAGCTCTGATGCTTTAACAGCTCACACTCGCAACCTTCTCAAAGCTGTCTTCCTTTAACATCCTTTCATCAGCCACTCGACTTAAACTGGCCATGAACTGACATGCTGACATGCTGCAGTCAGTAAATGAACATTTGCACATTTTCTGTCTGTGCATATATGAATATTGCAAAGCTCATCATTCATTTGGAAAAAATAAAATAAATAAAGAACACGACATTTCACATAAGAGGCATGCTACATGTGAAGCAAAGCGACTCATTTCATAAACATAGAACACAAAATGTTGCATTGGTTTGTATAAATGCCTAATATATCCTACAGCCAAAATATAAACATTACATAAAATCAATGCTGTACTGCTGTACAGCTTTCTAAAATCAATCATTTTAGTCAATTTAGTTTTTTTTTGTCAGTGATGACAAATGTTACACGTGCATCCAATAACATTATATAACACTTTTCTGATTATTATATAACAAATATATAAAGTCTATTTCTATACAAATGATATTGTTTCCAGACATAAACACTAAAATTATAAGAACAGAAATGACTAGTATATAGTATTGGCTTTTTAAACTTATAATTGTTTAAAAATAATAAAAAAATATATACAGGAATATAAGCTGAATTAGCAAAAGATAACTATGCATATTAAAACACATTTTTGCAGAGTGGCTCCTATTTAAAATTAAACAAAACCTCTGCCTATCAAAATTAGATCTTTGCTACCTAAATGTAATCTTCTGCATAAATTAGGTCTCACCAAACAAAGAGTACAGGAGGGGGTGATTCGGACGTGCCTCACTGGACATTCCTCAATTGCCAGGGTTAAGGTATTAAATGAATTTCAGAAAGTTATAATGGAGGTCTCCGAGCAGACAATCAGTCCTGCTTTAGTGTGCTGTAACCCTAGCCTGTGTCTTGATGAATAATGTGCTCCATCAAACTATGAGTCAGAGCAACAATTACCCTAAACATTGCCCTTTCCATTTTTGTGGCCACTCATTGTTAGGAACCCAATCAAGCAAGACTTATACTCATGTGAGCAACTACTGTATAAAATGGATCTCATGGCAGGCTCCCTAAGATCTAAAGGAAAATGTTATACTGCTAGTTATATTATTTTTTATTGTATAACACATTCATAATATCCAACAGATTTACTTACAGTATTTTTTTTTACTTTATATATGGTTAAAAAATGAAAATCAAATACAATTAAGTTGCTATCTGAGTAATAATGTGTATGAGCACTTTATGTGTGGTGTGGCCATATGCAAAGTCTGACACTCTCCTAATACATATATGTATGAGTAGAAGGATCGCTCAAAAACTAGGGTACCACTGCTAGATGTGGTGTATGGAGCTCTGTTACACTTTTAAGGCATACTGATGATGCCCTGTTCAGTCCAAAGCATCCACCCTGTAGAGTAACTCATTTGCATGGCTTTAAAAATCAAAAAGTAATTTGGACACAACTGTAGGAACATGCTTGAGGTAAAGCATTGCTGATCAGTGCTAGTCTTAGAGTCTTGCTATGGACATTTTGGTGTTTACTTTGTTCACACCTAATAAGCCTGAGCTTGACTGACATGATCAATAAAGTTAGAGAATGCAAAACAACAAAATATGCAAGGTGTTGTTTAAACAATTGAGATACACTAGACTTCCCACCGTGCCACCAATTTCATTTAAGAGCTCCTGCGGTTAATTTTGTAGGTTTACAGAAAAAAAGTGCTTTACAAATAATTAGGAGTATTAATGTGTTTGCATTCAATAATAACCTACATACTGATTATTACATATTCATTTTTGGGCTAATTTCTAAAATATTCAAAACAATTTCAGGATGTTTTATTTGTTGGTTTATCAATATAATCTATGTTTGACTTGAACTCGTGTTTTGGGCTGGATGTATGTCGGCTGGCTTTGAAAAGTTGTGTGCTGAAAAAAGTACACACTTCAGCTATTAGTATAAAAGAAAATTCTGAAAGGGCTTCAGACTAATGGTTATATTTCTCTGTCTAGATTTTTTATTGTAAGTCTTATAAGTTTGCCTTTCATTTTATTGTAAGCAATTGTTTCATCTTTTTAAAAGTAAGTCCTGCAGCATTCACCTTTCATGTTACGACTTATCAAATTCAATTCTTGAATTAATTGTTGTTGAATGTGTGCTTCTTTAGAATATATGAATGAGGGAAAACTTCATTCTCTCATTCTTTTAGTCAGAAATATTATCAGGTCGTTGAATGAATATTTCCACCTTTTTACCAAAAGCTTTTAAACAATGCGCCTCAGGCATAATGCAATTAATAGGCCGGTCCATGTGCAGGGATGAGATACAACCCTAGTAAATTGAACAATAAATTGCATGCACTGTGAGTCCGTTTCAAGTTGTGTTTTAAATAGCATCAAACTATTCTGTACAATTCTTAAGCAAATTCCTGTGTATCGGGCACCCCAGACAGATCCCTGTTTCTCTTTGGAACAGCAATATATTGTTGGCCTACTTCATCAGATTCTTAAAACGCTTTTTACAAGATAGTAGTTCCCATAATAAAAAGTTGTTCAACTGAGTGTTTTAGTTACATTTATTTATCCCTCATGCCTACCAGAGTGTCGTTAAAGTGTGACCTGCAGTTTACTTGCTGTAGTGGACACCTAATACTGTAGTAAGCACAGGAAGAAGTTACTGATTAATTAATGACCTATCAATCCAACAACAGATGCTGTAGCAACAGGAATAGCAGCCCAGCAGACCTGCATGCTCCAATGAAGACAACAAGCACATAACATTTGTACCCTGTCGCACACACACACAAAAAAAAAATATTGTTGGATACAAAAAGTCACTTAAACTAAAAAGGTTTTTTTTTTTTATTTCAATTGATGATGCTGTTGGCATGGCATGATGCAAATGCATATACTGGTCAGCATGTCATACAAAAAATAAAAAGCATAGAGAGGCTTACATGTCTTGCACTAATATACTGCTTGTTGAGCTGTAATGACAGAATTCTGTGAATTAGCACATACCCAGAATATATACTTATGCGTGTTTACAGTGTAATACAACATACAAAGCATGACGGCATTGTGTAGATTGGCAAGAAATTCAAAATACAGTGGTACCCCGCTTATCGACCTTAATCCGTTCCGTAAAACCGGTCGAAATGCGAAAGGTCGAAGAGCGAATGTAATTATCCCATAAGAAATAATGGAAAACCAATTAATCCGTTCCCGACCTCCACTGATACCTATTTATTAACATTTTTTGCCCTGTTTTTAGCAGTATTAATACAGGTACATAAATAATACTGTATATAATTGTTATGCAGTGTAATGAGCGGAGGCAAAGCCGGAGCACAGTTCGCTTTGGTTTAAGGAAAACACGGAGAGTTTAACAAAAAACACACACACACGGCAGTCCATAGAATCCCGACAAAGGAGAGAGAGACAGCCGTGGTACACGCGAGAACGCACGGTAGGAAAAAGGTAATCCTGGGTGCGCTTTAGAAAAAAAGCGCTGCCATGGAGAGCGCTTGGAGTCCGGAAAGGAAGAAACGCATAGGAATACGTGTGACAGGGAAACCACAGACAAACATGCACCAAACACCTTCACATACCAACAATAACCGACAAGGAGTGTGGATGAATGAGGGGTTTACATATGAGCTGGGGATGAGTGAATAATGAGCCCCAGGTGTGCATTGTTGAAGCCGGGGGCTTCAGAGGATGCGGAGGTTTTGACAGCCGCCGAAGGGGGCGTGGCAGGTGGATTTCTGACAATAATACAGTAAAAAGTATCAATTAAAAACATTACAAAAGTAACAAAAAAATGCTCCACGTGGGCCGGGGTAAAAAGGTCGATAAGCGGGCATTTGGTCGTTCAGCGGGCGCAAATTTTGATCGAAAAACTGTTCGCTAAGCAAAAAGGTCGATGTCGATGGGTACCACTGTACAAGATTAAAATGCAGTATTTCTGACCTAGTGTTGGATAAAAAAACACAACAACATATTTTTTATCATTTGCAGAGGTTTTCATTTTTTGATTCCATTGAAGTTTATAGTTTTGGTTAATACTTATGAGAGAAATATCATTTTCAGAAGTTCTGTAAAACCTCATTATCACACAATGTTATTCTTATAACATGTACAGTGGGGCAAAAAAGTATTTAGTCAGCCACCAATTGTGCAAGTTCTTCCACTTAAAAAGATGAGAGAGGCCTGTAATTTTCATCATAGATACACTTCAACTATGAGAGACAAAATGAGAAAAAAAAATCCCAGAAATAACATTGTCTGATTTTTAAAGAATTTATTTGCAAATTATGGTGGAAAATAAGTATTTGGTCAATAACAAAAGTTCTTCTCAATACTTTGTTATATACCCTTTGTTGGCAATGACAGAGATCAAACGTTTTCTGTAAGTCTCTACAAGGTTTTTACACACTGTTGCTGGTAGTTCGGCTTATTCCTCCATGCAGATCTCCTCTAGAGCAGTGATGTTTTAGGGCTGTCGCTGGGCAATACGGATTTTCAACTCCCTCCAAAGATTTTCTATGGGGTTGAGATCTGGAGACTGGCCAGGCCACTCCAGGACCTTGAAATGTTCTTATGAAGCCACTTCTTTGCCCGGGTGGTGTGTTTGGGATCATTGTCATTGTCAAAACCCAGCCACGTTTCATCTTCAATGCCCTTGCTGATGGAAGGAGGTTTTCACTCAAAATCTCACGATACATGGCCCCATTCATTCTTTACTTTACACGGATCAGTCGTCCTGGTCCCTTTGCAGAAAAACAGCCCCAAAGCATGATGTTTCCACCCCCATGCGTCACAGTAGGTATGGTGTTCTTTGGATGCAACTCAGCATCTTTTTTCGTTCAAACATAAGTTGAGTTTTACCAAGAAGTTTTATTTCAGTTTCATCTGACAATATGACATTCTGCCAATCTTTTTCTGGATTATCCAAATGCTCTCTAGCAAACTTCAGACGGGCCCGGACATGTACTGGCTAAGCAGGGGGACACGTCTGGCACTGCAGGATTTGAGTCCCTGGTGGCGTAGTGTGTTACTGATGGTAGCCTTTGTTACTTTGGTCCCAGCTCTCTGCAGGTCATTCACTAGGTCCCACCGTTGTGGTTCTGGGATTTTTGCTCACCGTTCCTGTGATCATTTTGACCCCACGGGGTGAGATCTTGCGTGGAGCCCCAGGTCGAGGGAGATTATCAGTGGTCTTGTATGTCTTCCATTTTCTAATAATTGCTCCCACAGTTGATTTCTTCACACTAAGCTGCTTACCTATTGCAGATTCAGTCTTCCCAGCCTGGTGCAGGTCTACAGTTTTGTTTCTGGTGTCCTTTGACAGCTCTTTGGTCTTGGCCATAGTGGAGTTTGAAGTCTGACTGTTTGAGGTTGTGGACAGGTGTCTTTTATACTAATAACGAGTTCAAATATGTGCCATTAATACAGGTAACAAGTGGAGGACAGAGGAGCCTCTTGTAGAAGAAGTTACAGGTCTGTGAGAGCCAGAAATCTTGTTTTTTTTTTTTACCATAATTTGCATATAAATTCTTTAAAAATCAGACAATGTGTTATTTTCGGGATTTTTTTTTTCTTATTTTGTCTCTCATAGTTGAAGTGTACCTATGATGAAAATTACAGGCCTCTCTCATCTTTGTAAGTGGGAGAACTTGGACAATTGGTGGCTGACTAAATACTTTTTTGCCCCACTATATTTATACTCTTTATTATGAAATTTGGTTTTCTTCCCAGCACTTATCATTGATATCAATGCATGTAGTGAAACATTGGAGATTTAGTAAATGCTGGTGCAGAGGTGACCATTTCAACATGTAGAAAAATCAAGCATGCTTACTTGAGTGGAAGGGGACGTCTCTGCCTCAGTCTTGTAATTTATTTCTAATGAGTTCTTGGTGGCTGTATCAAGTTGCGTTTTGCTGTCAGTAGACCTTCGGGTGTATCATAAGAGACAGAAGCAATAAAGTGTTTATAGAAATTCTTGCTTTAGTAAAATATTAAGATCTCCACAGAAATATTTTATCTACCGCCTTCCAGAACATGGTAGATAAGAGTTTTACCAAGCAAAATCTCCAGAGTTTTTGGACGACCGTCTTTTGTCCAGCTTCCATTTCCTGCTACTGGTTCTCTCTGGATGAGGGTTGAGATCCTCCCATTTCTCCAGTGGTGAAGGAGCACCTGCAG
Source organism: Silurus meridionalis (assembly GCF_014805685.1). Classification (NCBI taxonomy): domain Eukaryota; kingdom Metazoa; phylum Chordata; class Actinopteri; order Siluriformes; family Siluridae; genus Silurus; species Silurus meridionalis. The sequence continues at coordinate 24,672,454 of NC_060884.1, forward strand.
TATTTAAACAAGATATATTTCTAAAATAAATGTCTAAGAAATCGTACGCACGTAATTTATTTTACACACACACACACACACACACACACACACACACACATTTACTTTCCCCTTGACCTGGATACCTGAATCCAGCGTATCTTTCGCAGGTGTATGAGGGCATGGTTTGCCCTGTTCAACATCCACCTGTATCAGCTCAGTTTCATCTGTTTTCTTTCTATAAGGTGTGCTCTTGTTAGACATGGGACTCTTTCTTCCTTTACTGTTCCTCCTCTCACCAGGCTCACTCAGGTCCAGCAGGTCCAGAGAAGAGGACAGCACTGGGAACAGGAGACGTAAATATGTTAAATAGCTTCCAGAAGTTTTGGATGACCTCATTTTTTCAAATAGCATACCACAGTTTCCCTCTCAAAATTAGCAACACTGTAATATGAAGGGAGAGAAGCTGCTGCTACACTGGAGATTGGCTAATTTGGGGAAACAAAAACGAATTAAAATGTCTAATCTGTTTTTTTGATGCATTATGTACGGAATGATACAAACACAGCAGAATCACAATCAAAACACTAGTTGACCTTTATCAAAGAAAAGAGTCAGTCTATTACTAATCATGTCTCTTGTCACAAAGCAAAATTACCACCATGGACCTTGGCTAAGAGAAATGATGGCACATTATTGTAGCAGTATAAAGCTGACTATTTTTGCCATATGACTGTTGACAGGAAAAAAAAACTAAAAATTTTGACATTCCCTGTTACTTGCTATGGCTCTAGGCACTCACCCCTATAAGCGGCCACTGTAATCAAAAACAGCATGTGTATCTGTCAGCCAGAGGGCTGAAAATTACATTATCCTTGATTTATTTCTTTCCCTAAGGCACAACAACAGTTTTGAAGTGTATGTAACAGTTTATCTGTATTTTGATTGTTAGAACTGATCCCTGTAGGGGAGAGCCAACACTATTTTTGGTTTTAAATAAATTACTCAATGATTGCTTAAAAGACATATTTTTGATATTGCTTCATATAACATCGTACATATGCTTGCTTTTAATATCAAAAGTTCTGAACATGTTAACAGAAACCATACAATTGATGATATACAGTGCCCTCCACAATTATTGGCACCCCTGTTTAAGATGTGGTCGTGGACTTCTAAAAATTCTCCTTTTTTTTAAAACAACATAGAACCCAAATGCAAAAAAAGAGAAAAATCCAACCTTTTATTTAAGTACATTACTTTGGTGGTAAAAAAATCACACATTTAGAAAAAAAAAACCTTGAAATCATGTGTGCCACAATTATTGGCACCCCTGATGTTAATACTTTGTACAACCTCCTTTTGCCAACAAGACAGCACTTAATCTCCTCCTATAACATTTCACAAGATTGGAGAACACAGAGAGAGGGATTTTTGACCATTCTTCTTTGCACAATCTTTCTAGATCATCCAGTGTCCTGGGTCCTCTCTTATGCACTCTTCTCTTTAGCACGCCCCACAGGTTTTCGATTGGGTTGAGGTCTGGGGACTGAGATGGCCATGGGAGGACCTTGAGTTTGTGACTGCTGAACCACTTTTGTGTAGATTTTGCCACATGTTTTGGATCATTATCCTGCTGAAAGACCCAATGACGACCCATCTTCAGCTTTCTGGCAGAGGCCATCAGGTTTTTATTTAAAATATCCTGGTACTTCAAAGCGTTCATAATGCCATGCACCCTAACAAGGTTCCCAGGGCCTTTGGAGAAACAGGCCCACAGCATCACAGATCCTCCACCATACTTCACGGTGGGCATGAGGTGCTTTTCGGCATACTCATCTTTTGTTTTACGCCAGACCCACTTAGAGTGTTTGTTGCCAAAAAGCTCAATCTTAGTCTCATCTGACCAAAGCACACGATCCCAGTTGAAGTCCCAGTACCGCTTAGCAAACTCCAGGCGTTTACGTTTGTGAGTGTTAGTGAGAAAAGGCTTTTTCCTTGCATGCCTCCCAAACAGCTTGTTGGCATGTAGAGAGTGTCTGATGGTTGTTTTGGAGACTCTGTGACCCCAAGATGCCACTCTTTGATGCAATTCTGTGACGGTGAGCTTGGGAAATTTTTACTTCTCTTACCATCCTCCTCACTGTGCGTTGTGGCAAGATAAACTTGGGACCTCTTCCAGCCTTGTTTGTCACTGTTCCAGTTGTTTTAAACTTCTTAATGATTCCTCTGACTGTAGATACCGGCAAGTTAAGGCGAGTGGCTATTTTCTTGTAGCCATTGCCTGACTTATGAAGGTCGACACATCTGCCTTACTTGAATGGTGTGTTCTCTTGTCTTTGCCATGTTGACAAATGGGTAAGAGAATTAGGCCTCTGTGTCACGTCATATTTATACCCCAGGAAACAGGAAATCATGAATTACTAATTAAAAGTCCCTAGATACCCTGACCAACCTTAGCAACTACAGAAAAATATATATAAAAAAAAAAAAAAATTTTTTCAGAGGAATTGTTAGGGGTGCCAATAATTGTGGGACACATGATTTCAAGTTTTTTTTTTTTTCTAAATGTATGATTTTTTTTACCACCAAAGTTATGTACTTAAATGAAAGGTTGGATTTTTCTCTTTTTTTGCATTTGGGTTCTATGTTGTTTTAAAAAAAAGGAGAATTTTTAGAAGTCCACGACCACATCTTAAACAGGGGTGCCAATAATTGTGGAGGGCACTGTACCTTGATATATTTATTATCTCAGTGCTCTGAATTTTGCTACTTTTAACAGTCTTACTTTTAAGACTCTGCTGAAGCAAGATGCATTTATAACAGGAGTTACTGTAACTGTACCACAGGTCACACTCATGCTTTCTCATGATCTTGCAGTTACTGTAGAGATACAGTCAGCATTCACTTTAATAGCGAAATACTTAACAATCCTCCCTTACTCTTTCTTTCTTTCTTTCTTTCTTTCTTTCTTTCTTTCTTTCTTTCTTTCTTTCTTTCTTTCTTTCTCTCTCTGTTGAGTTAAACATGCTTCTTAGGTACCAGTGACCTGCCCAATTCATCCTAAAGCCCTATCTCTGGATGGAGATCTCTTCAATTGGAGACCACTCTGAAGATCTCTGTTCACTCTGTTACACATGAACAGCATTAAGATCCATGAAATTGCTAAGCAACTCAAGTATTATGTGGCTGGATTTGTACTGAGATTAATATAAACAGTCAAATACATTATAATTGCTTAGGACTGCAGGTTGCATGAACAGGTCTTCATTCAAGTCCCTATCACTAAACATTACACCTTAACAATGATGGAACTGTAATGAAAGAACATTTAGTGCCACCCAAATGAGGATGGGCTCCCTTTTAAATCTGGTTCCTTTCAAGGTTTCCTCCTTATGCCATCGCTGGGTGTTTTTTTCTTATACTAAAATGATAAGGAACAGACTTATAGTCACTAAACTTATAAATTCTAACTTTATAACCTCTATCTCTGTAAAGCTGCTTTGAGACTATGTCCATTGTAAAAAGCACTATGCAAATATAAAATTTATTCAATTAAAAGGAACATTTGAACACCTGCTCATTTATGCAATTTTCCAATAGCCAAAATGAGATTGCAATTAAACCAGTCTTTACAACCATCTTCGATTTTAATATCCTGCTTGAATCAATGGTCTCTACTGTAGACAATTACTAGTATAAGACTGCATGGGACTGTCAATAAATGTAACAAGTGAAGCCAGAACAGGTCTTACACTGTTACTATTGTTACTTACACCCATTCTTATCACAATCAGTAGAATTCAGAGTTCCCCTATTATCATCATCAGGATAGTTGAACCCTTCACATGAGGACCCACCCCCTAGATGGCTGACATAAATTCTCTCTATTACAAAAGAAACTCTAAAGCATGTACATATAATGTACTAAGTGGAAATATCAGAATATTACAGGATATTATATTGTGTTCTGGGTTGGCATAGGGACCTTCTGATTATACTGCTAGGCCAGATTCTACTTCATAATCTTCTACTTAAAGGAAAATCCTCCCTGAACATGTTGTTTTCAGTGGTGTCCAAGATGTTTTATTATTTATTTATTTATTCTTATTATTTTTAACATTTGTTTTCTCACAAATGTATTCTTCTTTTCTTCTACTTCTCATTATTATTAAAAATACAACTTTGTGGTGTAACAAGTTTTGTGCTTATGAACATGACTTTAGAACATGAATTAGCCTCAAAAAAACTATTCGATTAAGCAACGATGCATTTTGACTTTATAAGCTCCTATCTAGCATCAGATAACAGAGAATGAATGAGGATTAAAACCCGGGTGTCACAACATGCAAGGCGTTTGTCTGATATGTTCCAATCATAAATCGTCTCACTGACAATAATGGGGAATTTCAGACCCCCTTGACTCCCACACAGTCAATGCACAGACATGAATGATGTGTTCAAGTGTTATTTCCAGAAAATCGGGAAATCCTTTATAAATTTATTTCACATTTCACATAGGGTAGAATTTCCTGTCTAGTTTCAGAGGATACACTGAGGTAAAATAAGTTTAGAAAAACAACAAGACACTGTCCAAATCTTCATATGAACTGTGTGGTATTGACTAGTCTGAAATAATTATGCTTCAGTGAACTCGTACACTACTGGTCATAACGAGCAACTACATCTACATAAATTTTGCATGGGCAAGAACCACACTCATATTCTTTACAAAATGCAAAACTTCATATTGTAACAGAATTGTTGATTTTTATAGTAAGCAACATATTGGACTTTTATACATATGCCACAATTCTGTTCAACTAAGCTCTAACAAAGGTGAGAATGGGATATTGCCCTTGCTTTATTTCTACCTACAGAGAGAATCCAGGTCCGTCACCACAAAATCTGTGTACAGTACTCAACTTAGATCATGTTATAAAGCATCACCTTCCATGCTGTTACCATTAATAACACCATCAAACGTCATAACAGTGCACCATTAAACATTTTTTTTGTCATTTCTCACAAACTAGAAAATATAGCAGCATTGCATTCTAGAACTTTGAATCCAGTGTTTGCTGTCTCTTCAACTTGTACAAATGTATTTCCCAGAGATAAGATAAACCATAAAACCAAATTAATGTTTGATCTTGTCCCTAAGCCACATACAGACTGTCACTTGTTTACAAAAGTAATAAAAAGAAATATCACCTACTTCTGTGAAGCATATTGTAAATTACATGAAATTGCCATGGCAGCTGTTTTATAATAATATTCAGAAGACACTAGAGATTGAGAATATTAATTGTTACCCAAGGAGAAATAAAAACGACCTCATCTGAGGTTTTTCTTAATTAAGCAGATGCAACCAGATGTTCAGCTGTTTATAAATCCTGCTTTCAGTCTCAGTAAGATTTCCTCAAGAGAGTAAATCACACTTACAATGCAGCAGTATCACTTTGGGGGTTTACAGAAGCAAATGTAAGGGAATTAAACAAGAGTCTTTCTTTGGTAAACCATGATGTAATAAAGCAGAATGAAAAATGAAAAGCTTTCCAATAACCAAAGTACAATCATACAAAGAGCAACAACCAGCTCATGATATTGCTCTCTAAATAAGCATCTCATGGTTTTTATAGAGAACTAGGTGCCACCACAAAACCATTTCTTTGCAGTGAGTATGACCCAGTCTTTATCTCAGAGTAACAGACTGCTGTTTCTTGCAAATAGAAGGACTTTCCAAATGAAAAGTGGAGGCAATTAGAGCCCTGACAGAGACATATCCAAATGTATAAACAATTTGAGACTAATAGCAAAGCGTCTCCTCCATAGGTGTAGATGCCTTAAGTGTCTTGTGAAGAAGGAAATCTAAAATGCATGAATACACATCTTTAGTGTTATTGTGTACTTGAAATAATGAGTCTGCCTAAAAGTAAGTGCTCTCACAATTCCAGCACTGGATCTTCATTTGGCCATATTTCAGTAGCACACTGAGTGTTCACTGGTACTACATCTGTCTCACATAAACTTTCTTTCGGCTTCTCCCGTTAGGGGTCGCCACATCTGTCTCACATAAATTATTACAAATATTTTATTCAAATTATACTGGTCATACACACAACCAGGCACAATGTACACAGGGTGTAATATCTTTCTGTTTGGTACTTTTGCTTGGTCTACAAAGAAGTTTATACTAGTTGCTGCTCATGATCATTTAGAGCAAGGGTTGGAGCTAGATATGTGGGGAGGAAGGTCAGATTTTCGATTACCTGCTGTGTTGGAGGTCACAGGGCGGGCAGCTCCATCACACTTGGTCTCGCACAAGAAGTCGTCGATGGAGGGGCTTAGCAAGGGACGGCTCTCTTGTTGTTCGCTCACCAGCTGAAAAAAAGGTGCAATATTTGACTGAGATCTACATCAATAGTGGAAGCAAAACTGATTCACAGTCTGATTTGATACTCACTCCCATTCTAACTCTGGTCTATTTACAGATCATACCTCTAATTCCCAGTGTTTGTCTTGGTGTTGCATAACATGATTCCTGAATTATTTTTTGTTGTTTCCTTAAAGGACAAGTTGCAAAAGTCCTATCTAATTATTTAGCCGACACTGTGAAAACTTTGCCATTTTAGTGCACACGAGCAAAGTTGATGTAATTAAGATGGTGCCTCCAGGCTTTTCCTTATGGCTCTCATTTTACATATATGTAAGTATTTGAAAGGTTGTCTTGCCTTTAGAGAGTCCAGCATCAAAGAACTAAAAACACATCAATCATCATTCAGCTCTCATAGTACTCTGTCAATCATGTTCGGCTAACCCAGTAAAAGGACTTCAGACTTCTTCTGCATTAAATGGTTTTACATCAGGAATCTCAGGTCTGAAGATGGATAAAACTAAAGCCTCTGATTCTAAATCGCTTGTGATTTTGTCTTTTTCCTATATTTTCTATGTAGCCAGTGATGATTTTAATTTAAAATGAAATCCATATCCATAGATGAATGAATTGGCCGTGTTTGTGTTAATCTGTTATATTGCAGAGATAAATAGGCATCTTGTGGACATTCTGTGTCTGCCAGCTGGTTAGGTAATAATTCTTACGCAGCGTTAGATCAAATCTACTTACTCTGTAGATCAGGTTTAACATTGACGGACAGACTAGTGTAGTTGCTTGCAATAGAAACAAATATGAGCATGATTTGAATATGTCAGCCTGTTAAATCTGGCCCTGTTGGAGATTCCCCAATTCACATTTGCATATTTGGTGTATTATTTGGATGTTAAAGAAGCAATGAAAATCACATAGAAATAAAGTCTCATACTGGTTTGAGGATCTTTTACTAAACAGAAATGTTAATTTAAACATTTGTTACACACTGACAGCACCATTTCCAGGTAATACAGTTTAGTCATACCTCCAAACTTAATTTTTGTTTTTAGTTTAAATTACAGCTTATATACATTTTATTTAATGCTTTATTTCATTTGTAATTTCAATAAAAACTCATTAAAGTGTGTAAGCAATTAAGCTAGAAATCCAGACAAGGGATGGGCATTTAGGCAGCTAGCATGCCAGTTACGTGTAACACTATAACATAATTTCTTTTGAAAATAACTCAAGCTAACTAATTACTGTATGTGCAATTTTTTATAGCTATTTTTTTTAAATACAGTACAATTGCATAAGTTTGCAGTCACTTACAGGTGTTGCAGTAGTGACTGTAGAAGCCACATAGTTAAAATAACTAATATAGAAAATAAAATACTAAAATAACTAAACAGTATGGCAATAGTATCTAGCATGCCTCTGGCTTTGCTAGAAGATTTTTGCTGCTGGGGAATGCCTCAGGTTTCTTCACATGATCTCTGACAGTAACAACAGTTTGGAGATGCAGTCTAATAGAGCTTATGGACCTGTTGTATACAAATATTAGTGTATACATACATATATATATACATATATATATATATATATATATATATATATATATATATATATATATATATATATATATATATATATATATATACAAATGCAGAATGCATATAGTGCTCACAATCAGTAGTGATTGTTTAAAGAAACATCCAGCCTGACTCTGTTGCAACTATGAAAACTACACTGTAAAAGGAATTCTTATTTTATTTTTTAAAAGAGAATCTCTGGTAAAATACTATATTTATTATATATATATTTTTATATATATTTTATATATATATAAAAATAAAATAAGAATTCCTTTTGCATCTGTCAGTCTTATTTAAAAAAAGATTTAACTTCATCCTCTAATTGCCAGCATACCACAAGTAGAGAAAGTATTTTACAACTATAGCATCTAATTAGATCATTTTCTCTCTGCATTTAATTAAATCTGCACAGAATATGAATAAAAAAGTACAGGTGGCATTGTGGCAATCATGAGAAGGACGATGTATGTCCTAGTAATTAAAGTGAATTATCTCACAGCCTTAATGTAATTTGGCAAAACATTATTTGCTTATATTATCTTTGCATCCACAGGTAATTCTATGCAACCTGTCATTTGCTCCACCTTACAGTTTGAACTAAGAAAAAAATTGATACTCAAATTAAATAAATTTTATAGAATGATGTATGGGTTACGCATTGACCAAGGTTATGCATCACCTGATCACCCAAACTGCCTACACGTTATATGCTGATGTACCCCAAGTTAATTCCAGAAAACAAATAAATATAAACAAGTGCATTTTAATGCTGTCTTACCTAGACAACGCAAAGGTTTGGGAACACAACTGCACACCTATTTCTGTAGTGCCCTGTTTCTCTCACAACATCAGGCTGTGTTCTAAAAACATAACCATTCATTGAGAATTAACTAAAGTTATTTTAAATGGAATTGAAGTTTAACCAGCTGCTAAATTAGCAAGAGATTCATATCACATCTAATTAAACTACTGTGTAAAAAAGAAACATGACTAACACGTGTTAATATATATTTTGGGGTAAAACAAAGGGATTGTGCATGCTAAGGCATTGCAATAACAAATGTAAAAGAGTCACAAACCCATGAGCATGATGTGGGTCATCAAGGTCATATACTTAAGTATTTAATTAGGATGGGCTAATTAGTCCAGAATAAATTTTACTCTTCTGGGATTTCACCAGAGACATTCCTTTGATGTCCTGTCTTGCTGGGTCTTTTTTTTTTTTACAACTCTAACTGCCAGTGTGCTCCATAAAGTGCATAATGATGCTGCTTACCCTTTCCACCCACAGTAAAATCTGTCTGGATGTGAAAGGCCACTTAATTACCTATGTTGCCCAACAAAAAGCATGAATAATGTTTGCTTCTACTCTCATAATTATTACAGGAGCATCTCATCATTCATTCTCATAAAGAGGCATTTTCTAGAGGACATGTCCGCCTATTGCCTTTGTGAAATCAGGTGACGTTTTGGTCCTATATTTTTCCTCTTTGTCCCTGCAAAGGCCTCTTTTCCTTTGTTTACAATTGCTGGAGGGCAAATCCAGAATTATGTAATGGAAAAGCTCAGCTAATTGTGTCGCTTGACTGTGGTTCCTATTGCCATCTCTAAGATATTGTTGTCAAGGGATACCAGGAGCAGTGAAGCTGGCAGGAGTCTTAAGGGACAGAGACAGGGGTAGCAGGGCAGGAGAAGGGGTTAAGGAGACAATCATTAATCTGCTTTTGATAACAGCAGGACTTTACTTCCTGCAATGCATGACTATTATATTTCAGCAGGACAGAATTTCCTAAGAATAACTTTTCTTACCGTTCTCTTAATAGTAAAATTTACATTACCTGAATTTTCCTATCTTTAAAAGTAAATTAAGAAAAAAATGTATCACTCCTCCTGACTTAAAGAGCTGGTATTCATTAGTTTTTGGATTGGAATAAAAAGAAAATGACACCTTCAGACATTTATAACACTCATGATTTAGAGGTGTATAAGTAAACCTTGTCTGTGCTGTATTGATTGTTTTAAAGGTCAACATCTCTATTGACTTTTTAACAAAGTCAAACACCCAGCATTGCATGACTTTCTCCCAAACGCGCTTCATTTAGTGCTTTAAAAATATAGACCTGATGTGAACGTGACAGAGTAAAACCTGACACCGGTACCAAGTTGTGTAATATCACATTTTCTTCCACAACGTGATCATTTAAATAAGGTTTAAGTCTAAACAAAAACTAAGCAATCACTTACAAAGGATTTCTAATAAATAATTGAATCTCACTTAGTCATTACATGTGGCTGTTGATATACAAACATTACAATACCACATAGATCACATTATAAAACATGTTGCATGCACAAACATAAATACAACAAATTCATAGTGCACTCTACTCAATTAAACAGCAAGTTAGCATGTTTGTCACACAAATTACACAAACGGATTTCACACCTACAAGAGCTCAGCACACACACACACACACACACACACACACACACACACACACACACACACACACACATATTAGAAGTTTGAACAGCATTGAACATTGCGAATGACTGAAACACACAAGAAACACACAAGCAAACCTAGAGTGTTATGGGCTAAACCCAGACCAGACACAGAGAGGCAAAGGAACTCACTATAACATAAACATACACAAGATAGACTGCTTAGACATCTAAGCAATTTGGAAAAGAATTTCATGCTGTTACATACACAACTATAAAATGAAACAGAGACCAAGGTTAGCTGCTTATGAGGTGTAAAAAAAACATTATATTAGGCAATGTAGTACTACACTCCAAAATTATTCCTCTTTTTATTTCATTTCACCACTTATATATTATATTATGGAACAGGCCTGTCACCTTGTTGTGCTTTGTAAAAGTTAAGTTAGAGACAAACTCATACCAGTAGTCCCAGTTTTGCAGCTAAGATAACGTACATGTAAGCATACTAAAGAGCTCCATTTTAAACCCCATAGAGCAGCTCAGAATGAAACAAAAACAGCATGTGGGATTTGATTAGTGAGTTTTGATGGGAGACAAATACTATGAGTAGGATTTAAAGTAGAGATTACAAATAGGATGGTCAAAGCCTTGCCATTGGTTAAATCCGATCCAAATAGGCAAGATCTTTGACCCTTAGGGTTGCTGCGATAATTCTGCCCACCTTGTTGGTCACCGTGAGGAGGGGTTTGCCTTCTGGGGACGCCTTATTGGGAATCTCCTTCAGGACCATGGCAACGGCTTTATCTGCAGCCCTAGAGTCTTTCCCCTACAACAATGAAATCAACAATGACTTGTGTCAGGAAAAAAATGTGCAGATATTCCAGTATAATAATCCTTCTAGGGTGTTTATTCTATAATGTTGGCCATCATACACACTTTCCTTACACACGTCAGTCTGTCTGCTGAAGCCAGGGCTGCGGTTGTAGTAGCAAAGCAAATATCCTTATATTATCCATATTATCCATAATGTAAGGTTTTACATTATTAGTTAGCAGTCTAGAAAGTGAGTCATTTCTGAACTCAAGCCATCACCCTTGGAACAAGAGTCTGAGTGATTCAATAGGTGGTTAATGTAAGCATATCAGATTGATCCCAAAGCCAAACTTTATTATAGAAAACAAGCAATAAGCAAACTGGAAAACCAAGTCACTGACTATAAAAAAATAATTTAAACTATATGAAATTAAAGTCAAATAAAAATAAATAAATAACTGTGACATGGCAGTGTTGAGCTACACAGATTATCCTAACAGGAGATAACAAAAGTGCTCAAATATAAAACTGTAACAGAGTGCATTGCCAGTCCCTACTTCTTAATAACATCTGCTTCAACAGCTTTCATATGGAGAGGACAGAAAATTAATTGATTTTGCCTTGCATTTTGTATTGCTACTTTACTTCAGGCCAAACTTACTTTCCATTTTAAATGCTGGAAATCTATTTTTAGGGAATTTGTGAAATGCGGGGCCTATACAATTCCAATCTAGCCCAATCTATGCAGCTTGACTTGACTTGACTTGACTTCTCATATAAAAACATGTATTGACAATATTTTGAACTTATATTTACAGTATAGGTATTTACAATTTATCCCATAAAATTATTAAACTGAATAAAACTTTATTTAATGATATGGCTTATTTTCCTTTTTAATACATTTATTTCATTTTAATAATATAGAGCTAACATAGGACAGTGTATTCTCATGTAAAGACTACAAAACCTCATCTAAAAATTTGCATAAACCAAGTAACCCAAAGTGTAAGTTACATACATACATTTTACAAGGACAAACATCCAGTGAAATCAATTCTCCTAAACGTTACATATGTAAGGTAGACATAATTTACTAGGCATAAGGGCATCTCCAATATGCTGTAAATGTAGAACAGGCAATGTTGCTTGCTCAATATTAAATTATATGATGAGGTAATCCTTTATTTGACAGTTGCCATTATAGCAGAACCAATTGGTTTAATTTAAAACTGCAACAGAATGCTTGAATTAATTAAAGAAATTGTTTAATAAACATGTTTTACAAACCTGTAAATGTCAGACACTAACACAGCAATGCCTAAAGTATCTTAGGTTTTAAATGCATAATCATGGTCGCTAATTAAAGACTTAGATTGGCTAGTTTTACAAATGGATTGAATACATTTGAGAATAATTTGAGTACTATGTTACATATCTAAGTATAACAGTATAAATTGAACCACAGTGCAGCCAGCCTAATTAACCAAATGGTGGTATTAAACCACAGTGCAGCAAGCTTGATTAGCCAAATGTTGGTATTAAATTTTAGCAAAATAGACTAGAGTTCAGTAGTTCTGGCTTTGATATAAGCATTACAAAACATTGTTCTATTACAATTATCATTGCAATGTGATCTCCTATAACAGCTCACCCCACATGCTTCATTCCTTTGTTAAAGACTTGTACAAATATTCCATGCTGCACTACTTCTGACACTGTTGGCAACAGAGTAATAAAGAACTTTGTAAACACTTTATGTATGAATAAACAAGCCTTTTCCCCCCTTTTCTTTTGAAGTCTTTTGTTAGCAACGATATACAAATAAATTTACTTGACTTCCCTTACATTATTATGATTAGAATCTGTTGTGCATTTATGTGGTATCAAAGCGTTTTTAATAGCGTCTGGAATATACAGTAGAATAGTGACAAATGTGCATAGATGTCAAATTGATGTAACAAATATAATTAATCATGACTTGAATGAATGACCGTTATTTTCATAATGTATTAGTCTTCAATAGGATGCTTAATAATATCTTTGCCTAATTTATATGTGTTTATTATATTAGATAAACCGTTCATCTAACAGAATAACAGCATAAATCAAATACAGTTTGCTTAATCATGCTGCATTTTCTTGGACTTAAATGTAAGCTTTTATTGTAGTGGGACAGGCCAAGACAGAACTGCAGAACTACTGAACAGAAAGCTCCACTCAAGAAAACCTGGCAGCTTTGGAGGCATAAAGTGCATGCTGAAAATTTTCATAATCTTAATGGGCCATTAACAAACCAAGTTACCCTGGCACATACAACTTTCCCTGCATATCTACAGTATAGCAACTGAATTTAAGGGTCTGATATAGAAATAGATACATAAAAGGGAAAAAACAGCCATTGGAATTTCACAAGACATAACAGCTCAATGAATACTTTGATAAGTATGAAGGTGATGTAAATTATATGCAACAGCCTTTCCATATACTCACCAACCCATATGAACACCTATGAAATTTGGTATTATTTGGACTGACACTGGATGAGAGATTGTCTTCTGGAAGAATAGCGTTGATAGTACCATTCCAGTTCCACTTGTATAATCATAGCCAAGGCACAGTACTGGCATACTGCCACAGTACAGGCATACAAAACCACTTAACATTTAACATTAATGTCACACTGCTATAAGTTTCCTAATTTAAAAATAGGGAACACAGTGAGAAAGGAAGTGTAATGCCTGCTGCTTGGTCAGTGTTTAGTTGCCATATTGTCCCAGGATTATGTAACAGCAGTGTGGATAATGGCTGTTAGTTGCAGCTTTCAGTGCTGCCTCTGGAACACAGTTTCCTGTACTCCATATTGATGCTCCTCCTCAAAGAGAAATGATTAAACGGCTTTGATGCTGCGCCCGCCATAAATTAGCTTGGTTCAAGACACAAAGCCATTAGGTGTGTGTGTGTAGCATAGCGCTGTGCTGGGACAGCCAGGAGAAGTGAGGTATAGCCTCTCTTGAAATGAATAGGGAGCTATTAATGAAGCCTACAGAGACAGATGTTAGGAGATGTCCTTGCACAACACTATGCAGTAGTACATCCAAGAACCTGTTGCCTGCCTCAACCCCTCCATGTGGAGGAATGATTCACCATCCAAAGGCTTTAGGTGTTTGTAAAAAGCTCCACACAGAGCAATTTCTCTCATGTAATCCCCTTTTAAGGCTTTCTTTAAGGACGTGTGTATATGAATGAGCAATTCATGGTGCAGTGTCACAAGTGCTCTGCTGTAGTGTGTTTAGAGTAACTGTTTATTGAATGTGTACACCATTCCACTTAATCTTTTGAATATGCCTACAGATATGAAATAGGATTGAACAGGGTAGAGGGACATGTTTGCCTTAGTCTCTTCAACGTATAGTAATATAGAAAATGTAGCCTACAATCAACTTAGCAGCCTGCACTTTGCCATCAATAGTTGCTGAGGTGTTTTTCCCAACCTGAACATCCACAATACATGCTCTGAAACTACTATTACCAACTGTCAAAATTGCTGTAGTCAGCCTTGACTTCACAATGACTGCCAGAAATTCTGCAATTAGGAACACAGTGCAAATGCCAGGGGAGCAAAAAATACGATTCTATATTTGTTGCAAACTCTGATTGGCTGAGCCATGGTTAAATCCTGAATATACACACACACATGTGACTGCATCATTAAAATTGAATTCTATATTAATATGATGGACTTTTTCAGTTAATAGAATACACTAATATTCAATATTCACACCATGCCTGTTGTGTTCTTTAGCAACCAAAATGTTCTGTTAACAAACTATATTGCATCATGGAAGAACTGTCTATTGTGTGTGCATGACAGTGTGCGTTCATGAGACTGCCTATAATACCCTTTAATATGTAACTTAACCACTTACACACCCCCTCATGCAGTTATTGAAGAAATGCATTGGCAAAAAAAATATTGATCAGTGAGGTTACATTGGACATGTATGCATACACCACTCATGCTCACTTATACTGGGAGTCAATTGACTAAACTTGCCCCTTAAATTCATATAAGCAGCAGCTGTAATGTGAGCTTTAGAACAGTAACATATGCAGGACAGTCACTAACATCTGCTCAAAAAGCTGCTATCAGATTATATGAAAGGGGTATCAATCTGCTCATACCAACACTCCTCTGGTGTCCAACAGGGCTCAGTGTTGGGTGTGATTCTGTTCTAACTTTCCCTTCTGTTTTCTGTGAGGTCATATCGTCACATGTCTTCAAACCGCAGACACTAATGCTTCTACTTGTGTCTCAGCTTGCTCATCAGCTGTACATCCCCGATGATGCATCCCCATGTCAAAATCCTGTGATCTTCCTGGACAACTCAAATCTCACCATCTGTTACTGCACACAGCCTGGTTGTAACCATAGACAACCATCTTTTCTTCTTGCCTCATATCATTAAGTTGACTTGCTGTCATTTTGACAATGGACTGCTGCATCATGTTTTTTTGCAGATCTGCCTCTGCATGGATTCCAACCTCTGTCTAATGACCCACAATGTGGCTACATGACTTTAACCTCTCTAAGTTTCCATTTTTCACTGCCTTCTTCCACTGGTTTAAATTAAAACACTGATGCTTGCCCACAAGACCAAAATGCTCCTGTGCCAACCTACCTTAAAGTGCTTACACAACCTGCTCTGAACTACACTCGCTCAAATATTTTAGCACTGCCCAAATGGAACCACTATCTCTCAAGTTGCCAAGAAGACATATATTAAAGTATCTTTTCTCTCCTGGCACCTGGATCATGAAATAAAATTCCCCATCGGAGACACAAACTGTTTTCGAATTAGGATTAAATAGCTACTGTGTCATGAAATATGTACTTAAATTAGGTATTTCTTATTTAAAACAGTGTTTTATGTCTTGTGTTTTAATCTCCCCAACAGGGTAAAGAAACTCACCACAAGTCCAGTATACACACAAGAAATAACAGTATACTTCTGAGAAACAATTCAAATATTGTTAATACTTCTGGTAAAACCAGCATGTACTCCATACAAAACCCAACAACAAAAATAAAAAAGCAATCAAACAAGCAGTAGTAAGAGATAGTTGCACAATAAACTAGTATATGTACATGTTTATAGAAAATGCAGTAATAGTAAGAGGAACATGTATTACTAGGTCCCTCTTTTACAAAGCAGATGTGCACATCTCAGGGAGTTTCTTATATTCAAGAAATTATCTCATGATTGTTTAAACAATCAGAATTGTTACAATCCCCCCGGAAGGACTAAAAGAGTTTGTGAACACATTTAAAGTTTAACACCCGTGTTTAACCTGCCACAGAAGAACAATGCCAAATGTGGCAGAAAGATTGCATTCACGATGTACTAACTTTAAATTGCCCTTGCTTGCTTTCCTCTTTACTGTGATGTCTCAACTGCTCCAGTGAATATTATAACATCAAGACAACCTGCTCTGTACGCAGAGGTTCAAGATGAAAAAGGTTTGGAATAATCCACCTCCTCATTAACAACATCATTATCTTTTTTATATTTAAGGCAAAGTATTTATATTAAAGACCTGAGAACCTGAGTACAAGTATGTTTTAAAACACTTTTTGGTCCTCATATACAAAATTCAATTGC
Organism: Silurus meridionalis; assembly: GCF_014805685.1. Classification (NCBI taxonomy): domain Eukaryota; kingdom Metazoa; phylum Chordata; class Actinopteri; order Siluriformes; family Siluridae; genus Silurus; species Silurus meridionalis. Next base: position 24,689,322 of record NC_060884.1, read on the forward strand.
ACATCATTCTAAAAATGAGTTCTGTATACAAACTTGTACTTGTAAATTAAAAAAATATAATTGTGTAAATGATGTATGATGTGAATATAATTGCATGTAAAATAGGGGTCCTCAAAATGAGTTGGCGTTGTGTATCATTTGGATCATAAAGCAAGAAACTTGTCACAAATGCTCTGTTTATAAGATAATAACATCGGATGACACAAACACATTGCCTTTTAAATATTAACCCACTTTATAATGGAAATATTTCATACAGAGATGTAAATAGGAAAAACTATGGAAAATTTCCAAGTGACAGAAACAGACTTCATGATGTATAGTTTTTTAATTTTTGCATTTGATCATAATTTCCAACAAGCATTTTTTTTTTTTGCACTTACTGGCTGAAGGGCTACAAATTGCACAGTTATTAAGAAAAATAACAAACGCTTTCTTTGTATTTGAAAGACAGTCTTTCATAAATTCAGTCATAAGCGGTGTCCCGTTTTTAAACAGGGCACAGCTTGAAGATGATAGGTGAAAAACATCTTCCACCAGCAAGTACTCCTCAAGTACTTCTCAAGTACTCATTAGGATTAACAGCAAGTTTACCTCAATTTAACAAAGTGTTTGAGATGATATATACTGCTGTAGGCAAGTAGCAAGACAGAGAGTTAAACCTTTCAGCACTTTAAACATTGATGGTCATAATAAAATGGTGATCTTGGTCTCATCATACATAACACATTCTGTCACATGGCATTAGGGTGATCATATATATGTTTTGCGGCTTGGGTGTTTTTTCCCCATGAGAAGCCTTCAGCCTAGCCACCCTACCAAGTAGCTCAGAGAACACAAGTGCTTGTTGTCACATGCAGGGAGTCACCAGTACTTGCCTGAAATTGCTGTGGCTCCTTTACTGTTGTCATAGGTAAGTTTTTGTCTTGTCCTCTCCTCAGGGATGTCCTGTTCTTTGTAATGACATTTGCTCTCCACTTGTAAATCACAGCCTTCATGGCCAGGTCTAGTTATGTATCTGAAGGCAAATACACGTTAAAAGCCTTTTATTACATTCTGATGCATGATTTCTTAAAAGTCCTAACACAGTCTTCATTCATTTATCTGGAGTTCAGCAACATTTTCAAGGAAACTCTGCACATAAGGCACACACCCTGAAAGAATTACATGTCCATTGCACGGCACCATGCGCACACACACACACACACACACACACACACACACACACACACACACACACACACACACACACACACAAACGTGCACCTGAATGTGATTTAGCATCACCAAGCCACCAGCATCATAGAAGGAATTTGTACATTTTTAGACATTCCGTACAGACATGGGGAACATACAGAGAAAATACACCCAAACTCAGGGTCTAGGAACCATAGAGCTACACTGCTACCTGCCGCACTGCCATACCTCCTTATTATCTTCTCCTTTTACTTTAAATGTTTGTTATTTAAAGTGTATTTTATAACTAACGTAAATTTCAATTGGTGCACATTTTATCAAACAACAGTGAGCTAAAAAAAAAAGCCATTTTGTTTATTACATATTCCTTCAGCAATATTGTGGTTATTTAATTTACCAGCTTATCAAAACAAGAGGAACAAAAATTAATTGCATGTATCATAATAATTTAGTGGAAAAATAATTGCCGCAACACAAACTGCAAACTGATTTACAAGTCGTGATATAGGGCTCATCCATTTATGTGAAGTAATTGGTTCATGTCTCAGCATGAATAAAGTTCAGTGCAGAGGATAACAGATTCTCCACACTTTTTTAAGCCATTAATAATACAGAATAGCCATCAGCTTCTTGAATAAGTACAGCTCTCTTTTTTTAAGATTCTGCTTTTTTTTCAGTAATGAAATTGAATGTATTGTTATTTTTGCTGATTACGGAGTATACAATTCACTGGATAAATCCTGATGTACAATAGATCCTGCTTTTGTAGATAACTGGCTTTTCTGGTTCAAAACACATTGCAAAGCACTTAGACCTTGTATATGTCCTGCACATTCTGCTAACTTTGATCCCCTTATGCTTTGCCAGTACGGCCCATTAACATTATTATTTTTGCTGGCCCAAATATCTTAACCTTTTCTCCCTCTATACCCACTCCATTGGTGAAGTCATATCCTCACATGGGTTTTCTTATCACTGCTATGCAGATGACACTCAACTCATCTTTTCTTTCCCTCCATCAGATGCTCGTTCTTGTCGATTTCTTCTCTATAACATCCGAAGGATTCGACCATTTCTGTCCATACAGGCTGCCCAGTTGCTTGTTCAGTCTCTTGTCATTTCAAGACTGGACTACTGCAACTCTCTGCTGGCAGGTCTTCCCCTGAACGCTATTCGTCCACTGCAAATGATCCAAAACGCAGCTGCACGACTTGTGTTCAATCAGCCCAAGTTTTCCCACACCACCCCACTGCTGCGCTCCCTTCACTGGCTTCCAGTAGCTGCACGTATCAGATTCAAAACACTGATGCTTGCCTACAAGGCCAAAAATGGACCAGCACCATCTTACCTCAGTGACCTCATCACATCTCGCACTGCACCACGCTGTCTGAGATCCTCCAGCACTGCTCGACTGGTACCACCTTCTCTCAGAATGAGAGGTAAGTACAATTCAAGGCTCTTCTCTGTTCTGGCACCGAGGTGGTGGAATGAACTTCCCCTAGATGTCCGTACAGCAGAGTCCCTGATTTTCTTTAAGCGACGACTGAAAACCTACCTCTTCCTGAAATACCTAAATTAGCACTTTCCAAGTTTGTAGAATTCGAGTTATATTTATATTGAGTTTGTATTCTTGCGTACCAGTGTAGATTTATTCACTACTAGAGATTTAAAGCACGTTTGTATGTCGCTCTGGATAAGGGCGTCTGCTAAATGCCGCAAATGTAAATGTAAATGTAAATGTTAACATGGACCAACGGTTTTTGAAGTCCTTAATTTTTTTCTAATGGGTTTTTTAGGCTACATGTTCTTTGAAGTCTGTGTCACTTACTTCTATGACGCTCTATTGTTTCTGTGGAAACATACACCATTGGAAAGGGGAGAAGTGCAGATACGTACACAGACTGGGTGCTCTCAGATAACCAATTACATCTCAGAAGGACTGACCATGAGCTAACTTCTAGAAAGGATAAAGGAACTGCCAGTGCATCTCAGAGCACGGGTTTCAAATTTGCTCATAAAGATGTGGCAGTGACTCACAGTAAAGAGGTCTCACAAGGCTTTGACTGGCCTTTTTCATCTGCAGCTCAAATTACTCCGAATCCCCTGATCACAGAAAGCAATACTTTCTCAATTCTCAATTTACCTACCGCTAACAAACACAATCAAAAACACGAACAAAAAGGTTAAAATGATCCAGAATTGATTTTTTGGTACGTCAAGCAAAAAGGGGGAACACAGTCTTTAAAAAAAATGTCATGATATTTACATACTTTACGTGTAAATAGCAATATAGTGTGTATTTTCTCATTCATGTCACACTACACATGCACACATGACATTTCAGTTATATGTCACATAGAACAGAGCACGTGGGGTGCAGATCACACTTCATGAAGAGTTCATGTTCTAAATTATGAATTTCAACACCTAAAACACAAGAAGGAAAAATCGATTCCTTAAAAATTGAGTCAGTTTCAGTGTACTACAGATAATGTTGATGAAACACGCTAAGAGCAATCACTTGCTTGTTATTAAAATATTAAAGATATTACGAAGTATGTGTGGAAACATGCTGCCAGCAATGCTTACTCATCCTGCACTATGTGTTTTCTTCGTAGTCATTTTGGCTCAGCCATTGTCAGAAGTTTCATTATACCTGCTGGTTGAATATTTCATTAATTGAAATGGAACTCTGCTGTACAAAACAGGGTGTTTATCTTTTTTTAAGCTTATGGTAGGATTTAATATCTGGCATATTTTAATTTCAGGGGCTATTTTAAAATGACAAAGCCTGTGATGACATCTGTTTAATTTAAATTGGATCAGTTTTGATGAAACAGACTGACTTTAGTGTTGTTTGGTGTATTATAGACATCAGGGACTTAATTAAAACAAAAAGTTTGGTTTGGCTTTGGCTTAAAAACACTGATGTAAAATAACCAAACTCCAGTGTTGCTTTTAAAGGAATTTACTGGATTATGCCGGCAGTTTTATACATATCGTGCAAAATGATTTACAGTTACCAATTGACTTAAACAATGCTGCAAAACTAACTCAGAAAATGATGTTGCATGCAGCAGAATTAGAAAACACTGAGTAAAATAACACAAAAAGAATTCGATGAGCTTAAAGCTGAGGTTAATAATATATACAGGAGAAGGTACTTTACATTGATCCCCAGATTATGTAGTAGACTGCCACACCCACCATCCCTGTAAACTGATTACACTGTCATTTCTATCACTATAAACAATGTAAGATAAATGATGGAAAAAATACAAGAGGAAAAAAATATCTAAAATAAAAATAAATAAAAAATCCCTAAAAAATAAAAACTGAGGCATTAGATCTCTATAAGAGACACACTATATAGACAAAGTATTGGGACACCTGACCTTTCCTGCCATATGTGGTTCTTCTCCAAACTGTTACCACAAAGCTGGAAGCACACAATTGTATAGGATGTCTTTGGATGCAGTATAATAACATTTTGTTTTCACTTGAACTTGGAAAACCAAATCTATTCCAGCATGGCTTAGCACCTCTGCACAAAGCGAGCTGAATGAAGATATAGTTTACATGGTTTGGAGAGAAAGATCTTGAGTGGTCTGATACTCCGATCTCAACCCTACTGAACAACATTGGAAATAATCTGAACACTGACTGCACCCCAGTTTTAAAATTTTGACAATTGTCATCGACTATCTGTATCAATAAAATATATATGGAATATTGAATATACTAAGTAAATTAAAAAAAAAATCACTTCTGCTGGTTAGGATAAAGCATTTTCTTTTTTTTTGTAAAACAAAAGTAAATAAATAATATACTTATGCTTACTGTACCTTTAATATATCTATTATATTACCTAATAACCCTAATAGTAAGCACTAGGGGGTGGACAGCATGAGAAAATATTGTTATGATTCTCTCAAAAGAACAATCTGCATTGCAATTTATAGGTTTGCATAATGCATCACAATATGTAGGTTTGTAGACAATTCCCAAAGTAAGCAAATAGCAAAGAGAGCGCCAACAAGTGCACTCTCATGACCAGTTAAAATTGATGATAATTTTATAGTGGCTTTTGGAAAACTGGGACGATGCTGCTCAGGTGTGCACTTTGAACTGGTGAACATTGATGAAACTATCCCCAGTGGTTTGGGAATGCCCTCTAATTTACAACAGGGACCAGATTGGAGACTGCTTTCACACAGTTAACTCAGTAGCCATCAAAATTGTGCTCAACCCCACTGCCCTTTTGGCTAGCTGTGCTCTGCATTCACTGAAAATGTGACAGGAGGCATGCTGCACCATTAAGGTTATATGGCAAGCTGCTGAGCAGGTGTGATGAACAAAAATAAATCACACCCCAGGGGGCATGGCATTATTCTTTGAATATCTGGTGAGGGAGGGCTTGAGGGATGTCGTGGATCCTACCTGCATATTATCAAGACATATGTGCCCAAAAATATGCAAGCTTGCAGTCTTCGGTTGCCACAGATGGCTTATGTATACATAAGACCTCATGTGACTTCATACAGACAGGTTAATGGGAGTGTTCAAAAGGTAAAAAAAAAAAACATTCAGAAATGACCCAGTGAGTGGACTGGCCAGGACCACATTGGACAGAACTCTCACAAGTGTGTTGCTGTAATCTTTCATATTAAAACATATACAGACATTTTTTTATTTGAAGCACTACTGTAAGACAACAATTGTGATCCTTGTGTATATCCACATGTATATTTTTTTAGTGCTGTTCCTCCTGATCCATTATCTCCACTGAGACTGATGTTTACCTCCCTTGTGAATTATGAGGTTTACAGAGATACTTTAGAGCATCACACATATGCAGAAGCTGTGAAGCCTGTATATATATATATATATATATATATATATATATATATATATATATATATAAAACAGCGTCCTGCTGAGCTTTTATGCAAACTTCTAAACCTAATCTAACACACCTGAATCAGCTAATTTGTCTCCAGAAACCTTAATTAGCTGAATCAGCTTTGTTTCAGATTACGTTTGGAACTAAACTCTGCTGGAAATCAGAACAGAATAAGAAGATTACAGACTGCCCAAATGTTTAATTTTGGATACCTCTGTGTTTATGATGTATGCACATATGATTGCTTCTTTTTTTACTATATAGGACATGGGGATAAGTTAATTGATCTCTACTATTAAAACAGATCTCTGTTTTCCTCTATATTGAAACACAGATGCTACATAAAAACTGAAAGATGTCTGTCCTGAACACTGAGAAATCCAATGTCCAAGAATGAATACATAAACCCTAAAACTTAACCTGTTATCAGTTCTTTCAGAGCTGCTGTTACAGAAAACACCACTATAGTAAATTACTTGAGAATTCAATAATGGTGTAGAATAATATGCTATAAAAGACTTGGACTGTAAAGAAGTTGTTTTTTTATATAATGATTCTTACTGTCAAGATCTTCCCGGCACATGGTGGCACTTTCGGTTTCGCGGCGCGCACATCTTTCCGTTTTTGTATTTATGGACACCCAAGAATTTAGCTCTGGGCCAGATTATCTCACCTGCTTCCTGGTCCCTGAGTATACTCTTGCCACCCTGTCTGTTCTGATTTTTTATCCTGTTCCTATCCCCGATCTCTGGTTTTCACTTTGTTTTTAGTTAGTTTTTTTGCGCTACCTTTATAGTTATGTTTGCTGGTTTTTGTTTTTTTGGACTGTTTTTGGAGTTTGGTTTTGGTATCCCTGCATTGCTCTGTCTCCTGGCCCTTGGAATCTGTACTGTTTATTGGACTGTGTTTTTGCTTTGCCCCATTGCTCTGCTTGCTAACTTTTTATGTTTTCTCCATACCCCTGTGGCATCCTGCATTTTGGTCCTTCCTCTGAGTCTCCACTCAACCAGTCACACCCACGATCTACGACACCTACCATGTCAAAAGTCTCATTAACAAAATTCAAGAAGTTCAAATTAATAAAAATTATTTGTATAAAAACTTTTACTTGATAATCTATACATACAGCCAGGACTTGCTGCTTTGAACTGGATCCCTAGGACAGTGATGAAGCTGACTTTTTTTTTGGCCGGCGGTTTTTAATTTACTCTGGCATAATGAAAAGATAAATAAAACAACCTCTTTTGCCAGACAAATGTCTGAAAGCACAAGCTCAACATCCTTAAAATGAAAAATGCCTGCACCTAATCTTTACATTAAGCTGCACAGGAGTTGGACCAGAGGCAGCGTTATAAAAGCTCCTTTAAAAACAATAAATGCTCCAGCGTCAGTACTTTTAGGCATTTTTTTTATTTTGGGAAAATTAAATAGTAACTTAAATGTTCAAAATCCTACCTGTGAGTATATATAACACTAGACTTTTCACGTAAATACTCCCACAAGTGTGGATATTACATTGTATAGTTTTATACAAATATTTATTCTATTGAATGAATCAGTCTGTAACACAATTGTTTGAATAAACTCACCCATAATGAAAAAAGGTAGTGTTTGGCCATATTTAAAGAAATGTGCTGTGTAGAGTTTACATATAAATATTTAGTTTCTCATCAAATCCTAATCTAATTGTTCAAATTAAATTAGATTTATACAAATATCTACTCTTTTAGCTTGAATTAAGTAGAGTGACCAATACATTTTTATTAATGTAGCATTAACATAATTCAATTAAATTATACAATCTGGTAAAGATGCTTCAGCTGACAGGAAACAATTATGCAGAAAGAAATTTATTATAATTTTTATATTATATATTATATTAAAATGATCTTGATCGTAATTTAACATTGATCATGAGCTTCATTGATCAAGGGTGTGAGTTTGGCTTGGAAATACATGATAAAATCATGTTAGCTGTTTAAAAACTGTGTTAATGCTAAATCAGTTTATTTAAATGGAAAAAAAATGTACATACACTGATGTAATGTCATAATGTTATGCCTGATCGGTGTATTTGATTCAAGTGAATTTAAAAAAGCTAATAAGCTAATAAGCTAGTACATTACTTATTAGGTAATACATATTGACAAAATAAAACTCCCTGTGCTTATAGTGAGCCAAAATTCTATGTTTGTATTTAAACTGTGGGTGTGGATGCACTCCAATTAAAATGAAAGCACAGCTTTATTAGAATTTATACATTAATACGCATACACACTGTGCTAGCAACGGCTGGACTTTTCTGTTTCATAAAAATTGACTTTTGTGTCTAGTTTAATATTCTGACTCATTTGACATCTAAGATAACTAGTCTTATCCTTTAAGCAAGTGCAATCTTACTGTTTCAGCTTCATGTATATTGTTACCGCAGAGCAGAATCAATGAGTCTGGTGCTGGTCTCACTTAACTGCACTAGATATACACTGGTTACCTCAGCAAAGGCAATTCCTCAGGACATTACCCATTATTGGTGACCTAGATCAGTGATGCTCAAGAAAATGGAAATAGTTAACCCCATAGGGGTTACTTGGGAGGTTTGTCATGATTGCTTATATAGTAGCTGATGCTGCTCGGATGTGTTAAATGTTAAAACGTCTTCTTTTGCAAAGGACATAATCTGTGTCTGCAAAAGAATAGCCTAAAGATTTGCATAGCAAGCCATGGCAGATGACATCAACCCTAGATAATTTGAATAGAAGTCTTTGTAAACCCTCGCTGCTATTACCAGACATGTCTTTGGATTGCATGACATTCATTTTTTCACTTTGTCCAAGACTTCTTTGATAATATTCTGGCACCTAATGTAGCCTTATTTTAGTTGGCTGTGAATGGCTCAAGTTGACGTTTCTTTGTTCCTATTATGTATGCATGAAACTGCTTCAGGAGATAAGGGGGAATACTCTGTGTTTTAAAGAAGACAAAATCTCCCTATAAAGGAAACATGATGAATTACACATCACTGGGTAATACTGGCATATGCTGACATGACATATCTCAGAGTTGTTTCTAATTGAGTAACGAATGCCTTTTGATTGTTTTGCATGCTGTATTTTTTAGATTAATTCATTTAATAAAATATGGTACTTTATTGCTGGCCATACCAGATCTTTTAGGAAATGTCAAGAATTTCAAGAGGACAAAAGCACTCCTGCCACTTCTGGAATATGTCCCGGAAGTCTTATTGTCTAAGTGTGTCAAGCACCTTCTGCAATTTGCGCTGGATTTCCGCAATGGTGTCAAGACCTCTGAGCCGGATCTTCATCTTCATGAAGAGGGTGAATTCGGCAGGAGCCAAATCTCACGAGTAGGGTGTGTAAGGAAGTAAAATCACGTGAATTGTTCTCCGATGTCATCATGCTCATGTTGCCGAATGGTTTCGACATTTTCGAGGGTTTATCTCGTTGAAGGTCCTCCTGATCTCACGTGGTCTTCCAGTGATGTTTTTTTTTGCAACATCGCCATATGTTAAATGTATGCCAAACATCTCTGTGGCAGATTTACCCAGAATTTCATGTTTGTTTTAACTTGGTGTCCATGATGAAATCACAGACGTGGTAATGCACGTAATCAGAATAGCACCAGTTAGCACCATTAGTATACACAGTGTTGGGCAGTAACGCGTTACTGTAATGCAGTTACTTTTGACAGTAACTAATACTGTAACGTGTTACTTTTTAAATAAAGTAACTCCCTTACCGTTACCGCATGGTGCATTGTCCATTTTACAAATGAATTAATTTTGGCTGAAGTGTAGCCTACAGTCTAACCTGTTTACAGCAGCGACGCATTGTAGGATTGGTGGATGAGAACCACTGTAAACACGAAGAAGACGCACTGTGTGGCGTGTTTCCGTTTATTCAGGTCTGTGCGGCAGTAATGACAAGTGGAGGCGAGAGCAAAAGACGAGTTTCTCAAAGTGGAAATATGCTCATTATTTCACTTTAATTGAGCATAAAGACAAAAACCTTTTAGTCAAATATAAGCTGTGTCTTTCTGGTTCGAAGGTCGTATCTACTGCGATAAACAGCAACTTCAATCTGTCAAAGCTCCTCCAGAAACTCCATGCCTCTAGCTTCGTCGAGCTAGAGGCATGGAGGCACGACCTTCGAACCAGAAAGACACAGCTTATATTTGACTAAAGGTTTTTGTCTTTATGCTCATTATTTCACTTTAATTGAGCATAAAGACAAAAACCTTTTAGTCAAATATAAGCTGTGTCTTTCTGGTTCGAAGGTCGTATCTACTGCGATAAACAGCAACTTCAATCTGTCAAAGCTCCTCCAGAAACTCCATGCCTCGACGAAGCTAGAAGCTAACCCGGTGTTCTGTTGTACATTGTTGATAGTTTTCATACTTCAGCTGTGAAAGGAACATTTTTAAGAGCTCAACACAACAGCTTTTATGATGCAGAAGCCACTTTAGTTTTTGATTGTGAATAAATTATTCAGCTTGTTTTGTTATTTATTTCAGAAATCCTTGTGATATATTCAGTTACTTTTTGAATGAAGTAACTAGTAACTGTAACTAGTTACTATTTCTTAGTAACTAGCACAACACTGAGTATACACATATATATATACATATTTGCATACATAGTTCCTGACCAATAAGCTTGTATGTTTTTAAATCATACGTAAATCTTATCTTTTTGACAGTTTTTTCTGGCTCATGTCTTCTTTAAAAATAACATTTTTCTGATCACTTTGAAAATGACTGCCATCATATGATAAAAAGATGCCATGGTATGTAGAGCTAAAATGAATCTTTCTCAAAACTGAATTGTCTTGTCATTTAATGCAGTAACACATTTTTCTTAATGACTGGCTAACGGTTGAAATGTGATGAAGCAATTTGTAATATTTTTAGAAACATGGAAGTGTGAAACTCCTTCATTCATTTGTTCATTCATTCATCTTTCTACAGTTAGTGCATCCCAGGAACACAGGAATGAGGATGAAATACACTCTGGATAAACTACCAGTGTCATACACTCCATGTACACACACACAGAATACATGTTACTCAGAATGTGACAGCATTTCTACATCTCTGTAATTACTTTCAGTAATCTGTGAAGTGAAACCGAAGTGAAAAGACTAACAAAAATACATGAAGACTGCAAGTGTATGTGAATATTTGGAATTGGCTCCTATTGATGATCTTTTCTATGGTAATATATGTGCAGATGTTGATGTATGAGTCATTCCAGGAATAATAAAAACTGGAAACACACTCAGACAGAATGACATGGAAATGAACACAGACATAAAAAGCATTATGTTTCACTACCAGGAATAATCACTGTGGTTGTACTAACTCCAGACACCTAAATAGAAGGCTTTGTGTGAGGAGAAATTAAAACCATCTTGAATGGCACTCATATTTTTTCATAGTCATGTCGTATATTAAATTATTCTAATGGAGAAAAATTAATGAAATGTAATAATGGTCAGGGCTGAAGAGGAATCTGATCATAATTAACACAGTTTTGACAAGGAAAAGACAAAAATGTATACCTTAGGACCAGTGTGTAGATATAATCATTAAACATTAAAAATAAATATAAACTACACAGTAATTTTAATGATAGTTGACACACACACACACACACACACACACACACACACACACACACACACACACAGCTTTCAGTTATAGGGGGATCACTTGTGAGTTGTCAGAAGAATCCTAGGGAAGTCCTAGCAAAGAGACAGTACTTTCTGTTCCAAGTGTTTAATGTCTATCATGATAGTTCAATATCTCCAAGATGCAGCAGATTATGCAGCTGTGATGGTCATCTCTAATAGATTTCACTGTCCAAAGCAGATATTTCTATGAATAATATGATGATCTTTTCAAAAAGGGGCTGTCAAATCTTTTGCAGCTAGGGGCACCTTTGCATATGAAAAGATTTCTTAAAACGTAGCAGTACATTGCCATTAAATAAGTTATTTGTAGTTATTTGTAGTAGATCTGTTTTCTTTTGAGGTTTGGATTAAATCCAATTAAATGAACGAATAACTATAAGAACTCAATAAAAAATATATATAAATATATTTGATCATGGTGGATTGTACAGAAGTCCTAAGAGGCCATGCATTAAATATTTTTTTCTTTCTTGTTTTCTCGTAATCACAACACATTGAATTGTTTTGTCGTGATCATGACTTAATTTTCTCATAATCTTAACATAACAAAAGTTGTTTTCTCGTTATCACAACTTAATTTTCTCATGGATGCGTGCCGACGTGGGCGAGTGTGCCACAAAAGGTTAGGGTTATTATCTATAATGCTGCGATGATGCTGCCTCTAGAACATGCTCTTACGCTGAATACACAAAAAATTAATTCTGATCACAAGGAATGTTCTGGATTCAGCATCATGGATAATACGTCGATACGCCCGATGCCACAAATGGTTATGGTTATTATCCATGATGCTGCCTCTAGAATATGCTCTTATGCCAAATACACAGAAAAATTAAATACTAATCACTAGGAAACAATGTTTATGTCAAGATCACGAGAAAATTAAGTTGTGATAACGACTAAACAACTCATTGTGTTTAGATCACAAGAAAACAAGAAATAAAAAATATTTTAAGGCCTCTTTGGACTTTGGTAGGATTGTGATTTTGATCATTATAAGGAATACAAATTCTAACAAATAACAACCTAGGGTTGCTTCCCTGGACCCCCAAAAAACAATGAGATTAGAATACAAGTTCCTAATGGGTTACAAACACTTACATGAAAACATCTTTTTAAATATTTTTCTGTAAAAAAAATATACCATGAAAAAACTTGGAATAATTGGAACCTATTGGCACCTATGCAGAAACGAAAAGTTTGATCCATCGGCCTCCATGTTGTGTTCTAAATTAGTGTGTTATTTTCAAATGTCGGCTGTAAGCAGCATTAGAGTTTGCAGTTCAAGGGTTAGCTCCAAGAAGAAACAGGACTAGAGAAAATTAGAGGCTTAACATGACAATGGCTACAGGGTTTCTACTGTGACTGGCCATTTCAGGTCATTTAATGTTACTGGCTCATGTCAACTCAACATATTGTAATCCCATCTGATATTCTTATATGAATCCTCTGGGCAGATGGCTACAAGTGCTGTACTACGTTAAATAAATCAATGCTTGTCATGGTTTGCCTAACAATTAAACCTTAAGCAGAGGATTCTTTCCAGCAAGGATCCTGGCCCTTGATGCTGTAAGCAAGGACACCGTTGTCCGGATATGGCCACTCTAAGCCTGGCATCTGGTAAGAAGATTATCAGAGCAGAGCTCTTTCATATGGGCAGCTGTGTAAGGCCAGATACTGGAGTGGGCTTTATCACCTCAGTTTTATGGAAGCACTTGTCAGGGCAATTTAAAATCGAGTTGAAATCTTTTATCATAAGGTGACAGAATATCCATTTATGGCCATGATTAATTGTCCAGGTTAATTCATATGCACAACAAAATTATAGTGATCCATTAAAATCTTACCTGTCATATACTCCTGCTGTCTCACTCAAATATTTTATCATCCTCACAATATTATCTTTACTGGAAATTATGAGAGCTTTAACACCATTATGTACATGTTCACTGCTATGGTTATAAATAGCAGAGTGAACATTTGCACTTTATGAGCCAGAAAAATTGTAAAAAGGTCTGGTTCAGCTTGTACAGCTTTGATCACAATTCTCCAGAGGATTGAGTAGCAGGAACATCTAGGTAGTATGATATTAGTACAAACACTGGACTTTCCACAGTGTGGAGTTTGGCATCTACTTTAAGTCTACCACATGAACAGATTTAGCAAACCCATTGGCCTCCTTCCAAATATCGACTTAAACGTATAGAGTTACAAAGCAGTGTTCTAATCTTAGGAACTGTGCCTATTCTCAGTGATGAAACTGAGTCGGACATTTCCCCAACCTCTCTTCCCTCTCTTCACTTTATTCCTATTCAGCTCACATCAGAGTCAGCCCATCCACTCCATCACGCCCTAAATGACAGATGTGCGCAGTTTGATGTGTTCTTTTCATCAGAGCGGCATTGTTCTAAGCAACTGAAAATGACAGAAAGTGCTTGATGGCAATCAGTCTTTGGGGAAACTGAGAAGAGGAGAATATATTAGCAATGCTGTAAAGTATAGCAGTAGCCTGAGCTGTGCTTTTTTTTCAAAGAAGGGGAGCACTTTTATAGTCAGAGAGTAAGAGCTAAGCACTTTGCAAGAAGAGTTCATCATGGAAGGCTTTTCAGTAAGAAATTGTCTTTGTCGCTGTTTTGGAGTAAGAGTGTGATGTTGAAGATAGTGCTGATTGCACAAAGGCTTTAAGAGACTCTGGTAATCATACCACTGGTGATCATGTCCAAAAAAAGTGGCCAGTCCATGTAAATCATTTAAATATATTCTGAACTACACTAAAGTACTGATTTAATAGAAATTTGTATTCTGATTATTTGTGAATAAGTACCATTATTTTCACTTTTACATATTTTCTTCTACAATATATAAAATATAAAAAAATATTATTTGATTATATGGTTTGGGGCGAGGAAGTTTTAAGTCAAAATAAATTTCTAAGATGGCAGGGTGACAAAGCTGTATGCAAAAAGGAGATGCTGTTTCAGCAAGTTACAGTACTACAAAGAAGCCTTCTGTCATGTTATTATGCTGTCATGATCTTCCAGGCTTGTGGCATTTACTTCCAGTTTCGTGACATGCACTTCTGTGATTGCATTTTCTGTTTTTCGGACAGTTCGCTCTGAATTCTGCCGCTACCTTCTCTACATTGTTTGGTTGCCGGTGCTTGGGTCTTTAAACTGTCTCTGTCTGCTGCATTCGGAAAACATCAGCACCAGAAGGTCCTCGTGTCAAGTCAACCCAGCATCAAGCCCTCCCCCTCGCCTCTGAATCTCATCGCCGTTTATAGCCTCGGTTCTCCACTTAATGTGCCCATGAGCCCTGCTGGGGGGCTGCCCAACCTCAGCCTTCTTGCCTGGCTGAGGGTATCGGCAAGCTCTCTCGACTTGCCGCTACCTGTCTGCCCTGCCAAGCACACCCCGAGCCTGTCTGCTTGGCCAAGCACACTCCCTGGTCCATCAGCTTTGCCATGGGCGCCTGCTGCATTACAGAGAATGTCTCCCAGCTTGCCTCTAATGCTGAGGACGTCGCTTTGCTCCCAAGCCCCGCTGAGGACTTCAATCCACTCCCGAGCACCAGTGAGGAAGTCGCTCCTCTCCTGAGCATCGCTCCATCTCTGACCTCCACAGAGGGCATCCCTCTGCCTCATCACATTGGCCAGAAAGATCTGTTATACTCTTGATACTGTTATGTGTGAAATCCTGGAAGATGAGCATCATATAAAATACCCAAACCCACCCACCAATTCTGATGTGAACATTTACTGAAGCACTTGAATAGTATCGGATATTATTTAGGAAACATTTTAAAAATGAACAGTGGCTAAACATTGCAAAATAAAGTACAAAAGATAATACTGTAGAGCAAAAAAACATCTTATTGATGCAGTCAATTAAATTTCAAGCTTGATTGGAAAAAAATGTGCAGCATGGTGAACTGCCTGTTTTTCTTTTTTAATTAAAGGAAATTTGACACGGTTATCTAAAAAAAAAAAGGAAAATCAATGGCGTTAGAATTACAGGGATTTTAGAAGGAATAAATAAATGATACAGAAAGATACTATTGTTTTTCTCAGAATTCTGCCAACCGTGTCGAACAGCAAGAGTCCTTGACAGGGCCACGGTCATGACTGACCTTTTCCCATCAACTCTTCTAGCTACAAAACAAGACAATGGTGCCTGTGGGTAGAATGTAATTGACATGCTAGGCTGCTGAGGAGTTGTCAGGAGGTCTAGCATGAATCCACCAGACAAAATAATTACTACAAATAGTCTTAGTCGGTCTCATATTTAGACATTAAAGAGGATGTCTTGCATATTAAAGTATACTTCACTGCTGGTTTTGTCATTTATACACTGACATTACAATTCTATCATTAATTTAAAAATGTCACTAAATACATTAACTACATCTACAGCTCATGTGTGAGCATTAATAGTATTTCATATAAATGGTAACATTCAGTAGCTTTCATTTAGCATCAGACTTCCTCCTGACCTTTTCTCTCAACTTCTTTTCACACAATTTCCTCCACCCGAGAAATAATAACGTGAATTGTTGCCTGCGAGCGCCCACCTTTCCACAAGGCTGCCTCTACTTACTGGCAAATAGAGCCAGGCCTTCAAAGGTATTATTTGCTGTTGACGACTGTACTTTATGTGGGAAGCTGCTGCATTCTTTCTACAGTCACGCAGGTTTCATTCAGGTAATATAGTTTTCGGAATCGTTTGTGCTGAAAAAGGAACATTGCGTTTCTCTTGAATGTTCTTGGAAAACTTTCAGAAACATTTGACACACTGGGCTTAATTAAATTATTAGAGCAACTATACAAGGCTAAGATTGGCAGCACTCTGGCACAGCAGGTAGTGATAGTGTGTTTCAGGCTGTGACATTCAGTCCTCAGTTGGTGTGTTTTACATATTTTCCCTATAAGGACTTCTTCTGTTTTCTTACGACCTACCCAAAAACTTTGACAGTAGGTGAATTCAAAGTAGTTTCTATGAAATAAATGACAGTGCAAATGACTGTGAGAGAAATTGGAGTAGAGAGTATTTGTTTTCCTGACCAAAAAAACTAAGAGACCAATGACTATTTAATGAAAGAGTTAAATCATTATATAGTCAAAATAAAAAAAAAAAAGAGAGCTTAAAAAGAGACTATTTGCAGTACGTAATTGTTTTTAAAATGTGAGACTGATTCAGTGTAAAGAATATCCAGTCGCTATATATAACTCACTCAAAAAAATGGTTGTGCTATGGCTCTCAGGTAAAGATTTATAGAGGTGTCTGGGTTAATCTGCTGAGAGCGCATGTTTGCAGAATAAGTGGGTCTGGCCAGACATACAGGCTGCTTCAGCAGGTGGAATTCCACAGAGATAGATGCATTTTAGAGCACTGCACTCACCCAGACTATGAGTTTAGAGAAGCAGATTATATTTTGCACAGATGTTATGTATATCATCTTGTGGAATAGTCTTGATCATCTTTCAACAGTGCCTATCACCATCTAGCTCTAACAAACACGTATACACACACACACACACACACACACACACACACACACACACACACACACACACACACAAATACAAACGCATGTACTCGCAGGTGTTCAGTGTTCGGTTTGTTGGTAATTTGAATGATTCCCCATGACTGATGACAGTGCAGCTGACTGAGTGCCTCAGCACCCTCTACGCTTTCAGAGTGGATGTGTGATTCATTCAGGAAGTACCATGCATTAGAGGCCAGTAAGACATGGCTCACTTTGTCAGACCAAAAATAGATGTGCTCAGTGTTGTCTACCATGCTTGAAAACAGAGCATCCTCCGTGGCCTCAATAGCACCTCCATTTGTTTTCCTGTGTGCCTTCATGGTGAACGTTCAGGGTGGTTAGTGCTGTGGCGGTAGAGCTGCTGCCGGCTGTGAGTCATTGTGTTTCCGTCATTGCCTCTGTGAAGCGAGGTCAGATAAGATAAATGGGAAGCCTCGGGGAAACAGCCCAGAGGAGTTACTGTTTTTTTTGCCATGCATCTAAAACCGAATATACTGTACTTTTTCACAGAAAATATAATTCACACTTCAGGTCCAGGTGCATTTCTGGGAGCAAATGCATATTATCCTCACAACTCATACCAAAACGACTTCCTCCCTTCCCTATATACTGTTTAATCATTTCAGCTTTATTCCTTAGTTTATTCGTTATTAAAGCTATAATTTCTTTATCCTTAGTACTTCAGGAAATGGAAAAGAGGTGGGAGTGGTTAATGTCATTTAACTAATGTCCCGGGGAAATAACTGTTCATACATGCAGTTGTTGATCATATAGAATGGTCAAGGATGTGATTAAGACCAAGAGTTATCCTTAATAGAAAACACTGCCAATGGACTTCAGTCTTAGACCCTTCATTAAGATACAAATGTAGTAGTGTTGTTGTTGTTTACTGTACTTTAATATTTGTAATACCAGTGAGAAGAAGCAGAACAGCACATAATTCCCCATTTCCCAATCTACTTAACACAGATAGTAGGTCAGCTGGCATTGTACATCCTCAAAAAGACTGCAAAAAGGAGCAGGTGATCTGCAATTTACACATTCCAAAAATAGAAGCAAAAAAAAAGAAAAAATCATGAAGGGTTTATTTAGCCCTTTGCATGCCTGTCTGAAAATAACAAGTATAAACACAAGTGAAGTTAACACTGTCATCTGTCTAAAAGAAGCAGATGTTACTACTTCGAATCCCTATAGTAATCTAAAGACAAACTGTCAGGTAAAATACGACAGAAATTCATTTCATACAATTACCCTCATATTATCTCACAGTAATTATCTGCCTCACTGGTATCAAGATTCTAATGCTCAATGTTGTCAATGTCAGGTTAAAGCAGATAACAGCACTGGATTATAGCAACCATCAACCACTGCACTTCATCGTTTTGTCACACACCTAGTCATGATCACCTGCACCTGAACCACTTGGTACTCCACACTACGAGCATCTCTGCTGAAGTCACGTCATCTACTCTATGTCATGTTTATATACATCCTATGTTTATTTAGTTTGCTTTTATCTCACTTTGCATCAATAGCTGTGTTCCCAAACATTCCACACTTGCTTCCATCTCCAAACCATTTGTCTCCATTGTGCTAATGGCCTCCTTTTTCCTTCCAAACATTATATAACAAAGTGTTTAAACCAATTATTTGTTTGTGTTGAAAAAAAAAGCTCTGAAAATTAATTAGTTTTTTGTTTGTGTTTTCTCTCAAATCTCTGTGAAACAGTTAAAAAAAATGACTGGCTGTAACTGCAGAGAGAGAGAGAGAGAGAGAGAGAGAGAGAGAGAGAGAGAGAGAGAGAGTGTGTGTGTGTGTGTGTGTGTGTGTGTGTGTGTGAGAGATAGAGAGAAAAAGAAAGAGAGAGAAAAGAAAGAGAGAGAGAGACAGAGAGAGAGAGCGCAAGAGAAAGAAAGAGAGAGAGAGAGTGTAAGAGAGAGAGAGAGAGAGAGAGAGAGTGTGTGTGTGTGAGAGAGAGAGAAAAGAAAGAGAGAGAGAGAGAGAGAGACAGAGAGAGTGCAAGAGAAAGAGAGAGAGAGAGAGAGAGAGAGAGAGAGAGAGAGAGAGAGAGAGAGAGAGATGAATATGAAGAAATGAAATAATTACATAAAACATCTGTATTGCATTCATCTTTGTCAGCCCAATAGAGTTTCGAACCACTGGAGCACATTTCCTTTGTATACTAGTTTGTTCGTATTTTGTGGTCTTGTTCTTCCTCTCCACTTCTTTTAACTTAGCTAATGAGCTTCAGTCAGGAAAAGCTTCATGTGTGTTAAATATAATTAAACACAAGTTGACAGAGCATTTATCAGAATCAGTAAAGCTGAATTAAAATGTCTATGTTTAATATCTAAAACAAACTCAAAATGTATAACATTCCGTCTACAGAGCTAATGCCAGTCGTTGACTCTATAACAATTACATACCACATACGGTCTATAAACTGGTGTTCAAGCAACATGTTTTATACACAACACTTATGATTTCTAAGTTTTCTACCTAAATGGAGAACATAAAAAAATTCTGCAAGTCCTTACATTTCTATTTACACTTTTCTGGAGTTCTGTAGGGTTCTGTAGATTTTTATGTTGCATCTAATCACATGCCTTCATGTAAATTAATTATCTGAAGGCAAATATTTTTGTTTATTCATTTCATTTACCAGCTTTGGTCTGATTAGTGAAGTAATAATGTTCATAATAAAGAGCTCTTTTTGAAAACTGAATATTTGAAGACAAATAGACACATCAAATAGATACATCCCATTTAAACCTGATACCTTATTAGAAAATACTGTGATTGTCTCATTTATAACCCTAAACTAATAATTTATTATTAAACTTTAAAGAAAAATTATATCTTTCAGCCATGACATTTGTAAATAAACAATTTTGAGTTTACGAATTTTAGTTGAACAGACCTGCATTAAACTTTTAATGAAAATTCCTTTATGTACAAATGGTACCTTAGTACAGAAACATCCAGAAATGTTATCAAATCATATTCTGTATTCTAAAAGTATCCAGAACAACTGAACTTAGACCTCTGACCCAATGTTCTGTGGTTGAATTTAGACATGTCCTCATGTAAATTGAGACACTTTGCTCTGACTTGAGGAACACGGAGCCCAATGCCTGTCTGTTCCTAAACATTAAATGCCTTGACACGTTTCAGATGAGTGTGTAAGGTTCAATAAATTCTTGTAGTGTTACAGGGCACTGCACTCTGAGCTGGTAGAGCTCTTGGATAGAGATGTAGCACTTTATCGAGTACTCTTGAAACTTCAAGGTGGAAATTAAAGCAAGACCTGACAAGTCCATTTTAGCCAATTATGAATACTGCCTAGGGGGAACACTGTTCTGTTCTACTATTATAAACTCCTTCATCTAACAAAACATAGGTCTACTGGCTATATGGCTATCATTACTCACATTGAAAAAAAAATACTTAAGCATTGTTACCTTTGCCAATCAGCTGGCTCATGATATGTGCTTAAAAATAATGTATGTAGCCAGAATGTATGGCATAATGCTTTTTGTTAACTTCCTGAGGAATATTTTAAAACAATAAAAGATCACCATAATGCTACAACACCCTTAGCCACCCATAAAATTATATCGGACAGTGATTATTCAGGGAACAGAGATTTCTTTTTATGGCAACATGCCAGTAATTAGAGCACCAAGTGCTCGTCACTGTTTTACCACCTGACATTCTTTCTGAACCTTGCAAGATTTTTAAAAAATATATTCTATGTGACTATTCACATCTCAAGCAAATAACTCAATATTTATTTGGCATATTCAAAATCTGTAACAAAGAGCCACAAGCAATAATTTACACATTTCAAACCACTAACCAAGAGTAGTTATTCTTTGCTCAGAGGTTTTCCTTTGATATCTCAGGAGACATACTGTAGATGTAAGTCACTCATTTTTCTTTTAGGAACTTAGCCACACATTTCTCCTAAAATAAGACGAGATCAAAAAAAGAGGCATTCCTTATTATATCAAAGGAGTCAAAACAGAGGAAACAGCCATAATATGGAATGGGCTGGATTCAAACAATCAATATCCTGATTACAGAGCAAACACCATTGTATTAACAGAAACCTTATTGATTGGTATATTTTGTTAAATAGTCAAAGGTTTCCAAAAGCGCTGAAGCGATGTTAAATGTTGGATTTAAAACTTAATTTTAAGATGTAATTGATCTTACTTATAGATTTTGTTCCAAATACATTTGCAAATGTTTAGATTTCTTTCTTTCTTTCTTTTCAGTTTCATTGTCAGTATGGCAGTAGATCCAAGGTCTATCCTGGAAACATCTGGCATGAGGCAGGAAATCCCCCTTTGATGAGATCAGTTTATATGAGCATATTTTGGGGAGGGATGAAGAAACTGGAGAACTCTGATGAAAGCCACACAGACACAAACACCTGAGAACATGTAAAAATCCACACAGACAGTAAACACAGCTCAGAATTGAACTGGGCACACTAGAGCTGTAAAGCACCAACACTGCCTGATAACCCTATCAGTCTGAAATGAGTACTGAAATAGATAGTATTGGACAGTATTACAGCCGATTCACCCCACAGCCAATTGTAAGTATTCCTATTTATGATGTATTTATCAAAATATGGAACAATATTAAGCATAAGGCATTCATATCGTATTCAGTAGCTATTTGGCAAAATTTAATGAGATAAAAAATTTTAACTTTCTCCTCCGAAGGCTCTGAGTTTTCAGCCTTGTTTTACACTTCTTCTTTTTCTCCTGAACAATTTCTCTCAAGCTTGCATTTCATCCTTGCAGAGGTAAGTGGCCACAAGAGGAGTGACATACTTGACCTAAGCTGCTTTTACAGAATATTAAAAAATAAACATTTCCCCCACAGAATAGCTGTTTTCATAATGGTGAGTCAGCATTTCATAAGCTTCCGGGGAAAGAAAGGGAACGCACCGAGATGAGTGCACTAATGGTCTCCTTGAGTCAGCACAGTAATTATACTTGCTAGCAGACAGCACACCTTGAGTGAGACAGATGGTCTACTGATTTTAGTCTTTAAAAAGCTGTCATCTATCTCTCTTCATTGTAAAATTCTCCACAGGCTCGGTTATTGAATCTTCGGAAAAGCAACGCAGCATATTATTACGTGTCAGCAGCATCATCCAAACACACGAGAAATGTATGTCTAGCTCAGGGGCTAAAGCGGCTAACAAGCAAAGGAGTCTTTTAAAAGAAAGAAAACAATCAGCATGATACTGACGCAATGAATACTTGCTGAAGTAGTGGAAAGTTGTTTAATAACTTCAGACATAAAGTAATCCCCCGTTTATCACGGTGGTTACCTTCCAATACAAACGCAATAAACGCAAAACTGCAATAAACAGATGGCACCCGAAAATGCTATTTTATGTAAACAATACAGTACTGTATTAACATTTTACTTCATTTTATAATTAATAATTATATTTTTTATTAATAAATCTCATTATTTCAACAAAAAACTAAATAAAAACAATTTCCTATAAGTTTTTTGGTCTATCTGCGTGTCTATCTGCGTGCTATCTGTGAGAGACAAATTAGTTTAGAAATAGCGAATGCAATTTTGCGATAAACCGGGGGTACTTGTCTATGTGGTTTATGGTACTTTATGTTGTATAGTTTGCCAGGAAAATCATTACATATCGAAATTCTGCAGTTTTGGTCAGTTACAACCTGTAATCACTTCATTTAAATGAAAGTATTTATTTAAAAATAATAAAAACTAATGCATTTAAACAAATTAACCAGTTTCGTTATAGCTGATAAGGTCAGTCATGTCTATTCAGCAATTAGCCAATTTGTTTTGGTTGATTTATTAGGAGCAACATCAGCATTTACAGCATGTACAGTATATCTAGAAGAAAAGACTTCTTAACCCTTATTTTCTCTACAGGGAACTTAGAATGATCATAGAGTCTATCTTTTACAAATCAATAATTGCCCTCAATTGTGAGGACCCGCATTCCAGGTTGTAGCACATCAAACACTGCAAAATACTTCAACGCCATTCACATACACTCAAAACTAGATGCCATGATATTTCTAAAGTGTGTTTTAGGTTTCTCTATAGCTTTTACTCTGTGAGAGCTCCAGATGGCCTGCTTCTCTCCAACGTGTGCATCATGCTCCATCACTTTCATAGGCAAAGCAGTTAAAGGCAAAAAAGACAGAGCCCCATGCCGTGCTATCAGAGAGAGAGAGTGCACTATAGCACCAAAACAGTGTCTCATCAAGGCACAAAAAACTGAACAAGCTCAAGAGGACTGAACCCTCAGCACTTCAGGTTTCAAGAAATTTAGAGAGGCACTTGCAGTGCCGAAACACACAAAGTTTTTTTTAGCCTTGATTGCCGTTTATTCTCTGTGTGAATGCAACTTGAACGTTTTGCACATCAGGGAATGATGTTTTGATATTACAAATTCCCCACACAAAGTCTCTAAATTTACAATGACTCTTAATTCATTTATATGACGTGTATTGGCAAAACAACGTGGTACATTAGAAATATAATAGAAATAATACTGAAGGTTCCTGGTTCAAGCTCAGAAATAAATGATTAGTTCTGCTGTTCTCTATGGAAACAGTTTAAAAAGGAATACTACATACAGACTCACTCTAAACATTTGTGCTGGTCTGATGAACTCAATGCTGTTGTAGCAGAGGTCTGGTAAAAAGAAATGAGTTTTTCTGTCAATAACAATAAACATTTTACACTAAAACAAGATGTTTTACTACTTGTTTAATTTTGCCTGGGCCATCTTTGTGCAAAGACAGGAAGACATGTCAGGCTAAGAACTTTGCTAGATAGGTGTCTTAAAGGTTGATCTAGATGATGAATAGTTTGGTTGAACTGTTAAATGTTCTATAGACAAATGGACAAACTTCTAATCAGTTCAATCTTTAATCAGATAACAGCTCTCAAAATAGTGATGATTCTGTGCCAAAGCCAAAATGAAATATTTCAATGCAACTCCTAATGGTTTTTTTTAACCCGAATTTACAATGCTATTACATTGCTTCTGGTTGCAAAACATGCAAAAGTATTTATTTACATAAAATAAAAAAATTCATATTTGAATGAATGAATATGTTGGAAAATGACCATGTGAAGGGATTTTACCGGCTGCCCCATAAATATCTGATGCCACTCAATGTAGCTTGCTTGAACTGGCTCATGCAAATGACAGGCATTTTAAACTCATAAATAGATATTAGGATAACAAAGATCATACCCATCCAGGAATTTAATAGAAAATACTAAGTTACATGAGATGTTTATCTGTTCCAGACAGCATGAGAGCATATCAGCGATGCCAAGAGTGAGATGGAAAGATCACTGTCGTTGATAACTGCTTTCAGATCACTAATGATAACTGCACAGCCTGAGCCATCTCAGAGGCCCAAACATTAATCACCCTGTCCCTTGACCAATATATCAGTATTACAAGCTGTAATGATCTACAAAAATTACCACTGCTTCTGAAATGATTGGTTTTATATCTCTTTAATCATGACATGCTTGTTGTTTCACAAAACAAAAGTACATAGAGACCAGATTTATCCACTGTCTCATAAAACAAGATTACATTTTTAGTCATGTGACAGATCATGTTTTCAAATAAAAGATTGTAACTGACAGGGCTGTTGTTGTGCATTGTATTTTATTAAGCATAAGCAGATCCACGTCTGGTAAGTGTCACTGAAAAAGCATTAATTAATCTTATTATGTTGTACTTAAAAAGAGAACTTCTGACATGACAAAAGAAAGAGTCGGTGGGATATATTGATTTCTGATGCCTACTAGTGTATTAGGTAAGCTGGATGTTTATTGCCGCTTTGTTACTGTGGTCTCTGTATCTTTATTTACAGCAACTGTAATGAATGGAGATCAGTTTCTAGAATTTTTCATTGAGGCTGCAAAAAAGCAGTAACCACAACTCATCCTGTGCCCCTAACCTTGTGCTGGAAAAAAAATATTTTAGAGATATTAAGTCAATCCATAGAAATTGTGTTCTGTAAACAACAATTACTTTTTTCTAAGTTCTTTAAAAAAAAAAAAAAAAAAAAAAGTTATGGTTTGACAAAATCTACAGCATGGGCAGAGATGCCATTATAAATCTTAATTCTTCTTCATAGCTTGTTTGTTTATATGCTTCTATTCAGGTGGGAGATTGTGTAGTAGGGGGATTATTTATAGCAACTGTAAAGTAATAAAATATTAAAAGGGTTAAAAAAAACAAAGAAAACATGATAAGTGACAATGATTGATTGTCTCTACACAATCCTGTAATAGTAATACGCAGTTAGCGTATGTAGTGTGAGGTCAGGTGTTGTGGTAAATTTGCATGGATACGTCATGTACTAGCTCAGATACATGATAATGATCATGCTCCAATTTCAGGCTTAAAGGAAGTCTCACTACATGGTGATTGGCAGGAGATGCAGCCATTAAGTAAGCTCGTAAACAAATAGGTGAGAGTCTGATGGAGTTTGAACCTTTTTCTAAGGTGAGGCATTTATTTTTCTAGTTTGATGGGAAGCTTTTGAACAATAGATTGCACGTGCTTC
Source organism: Silurus meridionalis (assembly GCF_014805685.1). Classification (NCBI taxonomy): domain Eukaryota; kingdom Metazoa; phylum Chordata; class Actinopteri; order Siluriformes; family Siluridae; genus Silurus; species Silurus meridionalis. The sequence goes on from NC_060884.1 coordinate 24,715,292, forward strand.
TATTGTTACCGAAGTGAGTCACTGAAAGCCAGCTTGCAACTAATAAAGGCAGAGGTAATTTTTCCATTTTTGTGGTTGCAAACAGTATTGTGGTCAACAGGGGAATTTGAGCCCTTTGCTTGCCTAATCTATGGCACATTATCTGCCTAAATTTTATGAAAGGTAGGAAAACGAACAAAAAAACATATCAGATTCCAAAATACAAAGAGATCACAACCTGGTTTTCTAGATTCCAGTTCTTCTAGAAATAGATATAACCTATATATAAGTTTGCAGGTTAGCTGGGTCTTTCAGTCCTGAAGATATGACTCAGGGAAGCCCCAACATACAGCCTGGTCTGGTCTTTCCATTCAAATAAAGCTTATATTTTAGCTAGCTAATGCTATATATGATTCAACATAATGAGCAGAGTTACACAATTAGAGGTTGGTGCTGCATGGACACTTTTGTTTGCAGCCAGGGAGTCACAGTGAGAACAAAAAGGCTGATGGTAGCTTTGAGACGTTTTATTCTTTATCTGGTTTTCGGATACTGTGACAGCCACACTGATACAGTATGCACACTTTACACTGATGTGCAAACAGATGTTTATCCCCATAATAGCTAAGTGATATTGAGCATCTGGGAGTTGTGAATACTTGGGTTACTATTAATTGTGCATTGTGTGGTTTTGGGCACAGCTTTGAATTCTATCTTAATGTGCACACACACACAGCCTTGAGATTAAAGTGTTAGGAAGAGTGCAGCACATCCCACATTACAGAATGTTTTTCCTCAAGAAGATTGTAGGAGCATTTTTTAGTAGGTTTAAAGCAAGCTTGTAGAATTTCTCCCCCTGAATCCACACACCATTTCACAAATCTATGCATCATACCTGTGCATCAAACTGTACTATGTGATTCCTGATAATATTGTGTCTGATCAGAGATTATTTAATTAGTTTGAGATGATTTAATCAAAGCTTTATCAACAGACATATTAAGAAAAAGGGAACAGTAAACACTGCAGCTCCAGTTGGACACAAATAAACACTGTGAAGGTAATTGAACCCTGTAGGCGTTCATTCAACACTGTGGGTTTTGACCCAGCATTAGGGATTCGACCAGTCACAGTCAATACAACATTACATCAAAATAAGCTGCAATACGATCTGAAACCCTCTGAAATGTTTCTTTTTATTTAGAATGCCATTCTAATAGGAGAAGTGAAAAACTAAAAAATTGTCAAGCTTAGCTTCAAATTATACTTTTCTTGAACTTTCATTGCCTATAAAACAAATGCCCAAAACACACAGTATATATTGATAATAAATCACAACATTTGTGTTAATTAATCACTATAAAAGTAAACAACTCCAGACTTGTTAAGCAAATGTGGCATTTTTATTGCGTGTGTAAGAAGGAATTGCTGACCATGCCTTTTCTGTCAATATGCTGGAGTCTGTAAAAACAATAGTGTTTAGCCAGCTTTTGCTGTCCAGCTGGTAAAATAAAAAGGTTGTAAGTCAGTTATACCTATCACACATAATAATATGTCTTATCAATGATTAGCTAGTGGGAAATAAGCCAGACAGAATTGTGTTCAGGGACCATCAAAAGCCGAGAAATGGTTAGACATTTAATGCAAAGCGCACTGTGGTAATCACCCGGCTCTAACACACACACCTACTAAACCTGATTATTACCTGGTGATAACCATCATGTGGTTATAGCTGGAAATTTACTAAATTGTACTAGACTCTGGAGATCATATGACTGAATGTGAACACGCAGAAATTAACGATGATGAATTCAACAATATTCAACACAGACTTTTGATTTTTTTTCATGTGTTTCCAAATCTCCTCATATGTACTCAAAGTCCAGTCCAGATTGGTGTTTTTCATGATCTAACAACCACCGATTCAAGTTATTTTATCACTCGGTCAGTTTCCCACTTTCAGAAATGAGGTACAAACGCATCATTGGGGTGATGCCATTAAATTTAGATCTACTGTACCATAAGTAAGTCTTTTTTACGTCCTCCTGATCATGTCAGTATACAGTAGTATACATTGAAAAATGACAGAATTAGGCAATATTGTCACCAAAATAACTTTGTGAAATATTGTAGTACAGTACACTATATGCAAGCGATCTAACGTTCAAGTGGTCGCAAATGTTGAGCTATTTTATGAGTTGCTTATAGTAGCTCCTGGGTTTATAACCTCAAATGACCGTAAAAGACTGTAGAAAGAACATTACTCATAATCTTACATTCCAGTGCTCATGTTAGTTCTCACTCTTCAGTGTTCTGTATTGTTTAAAGACTATAATCACACTCTTGATGTCACCCAAATGAGGATGGGTTCCCCTTTTGAGTCTGGTTCCTCTCAAGGTTTCTTCCTAATAACATCTAAGGGAGTTTTTCCTTGCCACAGTCGCCATGGCTGCTCATCAGGGATAAATACACATCGCTCACCTTAACTGTTCAATTCTCAAAAGCTGTTTTGAGACAATGTTTGTTGTGAAAAGCGCTATAGAAATAAACTTGACTTGACTATATGCACTTTTCCAGGTAAAAAGGTACAAATATGGATCCTTTATTGTACCATACCCAGCAACAAGGAAAATAGCGTTTATTCTGAGATGCATTAGGCTGGTGCTGATGTTTTCCCATGTAAGTGTGTGCAGACGCAATTGGAGCAACTTTTCCCTTCACTCAATACGCAAGACATAAAGGGGGAAAAAGCGCTGATCGTGCATAATCATGATCAAACCGCTCAGCAGCTTCAAAGTGGTGTGATGTTCATGAGTGCTAAAGATCAGCCGCTTACCTGCAGATGCCCCTGGTACATATTGAGCTGAGAGTTTATCAAATCGAGGTTCTCCCGACTGTCAATGCAAGTCACTTAAAACACCAAAAACAAGTGTCGCATGGGGGAAAAAAGAGAAGAGTTCACAAACTAACGAAACATAATATCTCGAAAGAAGTGCTACACACATGAAGACTACTGCAGCGTGTCAGGATGAGATGTTCTTCTGATTGTTCTTGGACACAGCACTCGCGCAAAAAAAGAATGTGAAGGAGAGCCGCTTTTCAGTCTCTTATCCAAGTCGCTTGGAGCTCAGCTGTCCCTGTGCGCAATTGTTTGCTGTAGAAGCATTGTCTCTCTCTCTTTCCTCTCACCTCCCACTGCTCTCCTCTAGTAGTTGCTGTTAACGCTTGCGAGTTTTATTCAATCTCCTTGCTCATCCTCCTTTCCCACACTTGCCCTACCCATCCGGGTTTAGGCGGAGCTCCTGCGCTCCTATGCAAAACCTTCACACGCAGCACACAGTACTGGACCTTCACCATCGCACACCTGGTTGCCAGATAACAACGAGCTGTAATATTCATTTATGTTTTAATGGAAGGATTATCTATCTATCTATCTATCTATCTATCTATCTATCTATCTATCTATCTATCTATCTATCTATCTATCTATCTATCTATCTATCTATCTATCTATTTTTCTAGCTACATATCTTTCTATCTGTCTACATACCTTTCTATCTTTCTGTTCATCATATATACATCATATACATATACATCACCGAGCATGAGGTTGGAATGCTCCTTATCTCATAACAAGCCATGGTATTCATAAAACACACACACACACACACACACACACACACACACACACACACACACACTAGTAGTCATCAGTTACCAACCCATTCTGTATCCTGTACTGGGAGACCAGAAAACTTTGAGAACGAAGAGGAAACACAAACATCTTACTCCACACAAATGCAAGACTAGCCACCGCATCATCAAGTTATATAATAATAATAATAATAATATTAATAATAATTATAATAATTATAATAATAATAATAACTAGCCACCGCATCATCAAGTCATATAATAAAAATAACAATAATAATAATAATAATAATAATAATAATTAATAATAATTATAATAATTATAATAATAATAACTAGCCACCGCATCATCAAGTCATATAATAAAAATAACAATAATAATAATAATAATAATAATAATAATAATAATAATAATAATAATAAAAAAATAATAATAATAATAATAAAAGTGGAGAACTCTCTGCTCTCTGCCGCAAGGAGGCAATAACCACAACTCATCATCAGCACCACAGAATCTCCTTATGAGGGTTGTACAAATGTCTATTTATTATATTATGAATAAGATCCCTGTATATAATATTACCTAAATAATAACATTTAACATGCATATTTCAACATTATAAAAATATTAAACTAATAATAAATGTTTTCACGATTTTGTAATAATTCTTACTCTAAGACTTAAATTCAAAAAGTGAAATTTTGTTGGCTACTGTAAATTGATTCTTCAAATCAACTCTTGAAAAAGCTGATATGAAGAATCAAGTGATTTGCTTGCACATCGTCCATCACGAAAAGTCTATTGTTGGATTATGGTCATAATCCACATCAAGTGTGAAGGAGTTTGGCACTGTATTAGGGAGTGAGTGGGTGGTGGGGAAAAAGATTGCATCTAAGATTATTTATTTTATTAGGCAATTCTTTTTGTTTAAAATCCAGTAAGTTGAACTGTGCAACTTTTCATCTGTATCGCTGCAGTTCTAACCTAAAATAAAATGCATGCATCTGTTGTTTCATCTAATTCTGTTCTCTGAAGCACTTTTTGAGGAACAGCAGAGGCACCCGCTTGCACTTGATGTTTTATTACATAACACATCTGTCAGTTCTTTTTCAAGCAGATGCTGTGGTAACAGAAAGTGAGTAAGATTATAATTCTAGTTATAAAGCACATTTAAAACAACAAAAGCTGACAAAAAATGTATATCCTGTACACAATTATGAGCACATAAAACACAAGTATAAAAAAAGATACACAAAACACTCATTAGAGGAGAAGGCAATATTCCTAACACAATCACACAGATTACAATACTAATTTGCAAAAGTATGTATTTAGTCTTAAAGTCTATAACAGAGACTCCTGATGTTCAGCGAGAGTCTTTTCCACAACAAAGTACAACTGTAAAGGCACAGTTATCTTTGGGACAGGATAGGGCTGTTAAAGCCCCATGAGAGTTGAAATATAGCAGTGCAATACTGCTGATATACAGTATTAAACAATAGTCTCAGCATTTAGTTTACTGTTGTGAGAGTGAAAGAACATCTCACTCAATCCCTAGCTACATAAAGGCTCTGTGTTTTATTAGGTGCCATTTCCATTTCAATCTTGTCGAAATCCCCAGTGTTACTTTAGGTGTATTTTATTACTTTACCAGATAAAGTAAAGAGTATTAGTTTACCTCATAGAAGACAACAAAGATGACCTGTAAGTGTAGTCTTTTACAGTTTTTCTCACTTGCTTTGGAGCATTTCTCAAATCATCCTTAAATTTTGCAAACCAATGCATTCTCAACACAATTTGTACAAACAGCACGATACATTGTACTTTTCTCAAAATCCTTAGTTTCTCTCTCAAAAGTAAGTATTTGTGTCAATCTCATACCCATCAAAATGAAAAGTCCCTTTGTCATTGTTCACAAACGAGGTCATCAAAATGTTGTTGTCATGTTGTCAGTATAATGGTGCACAGTTTCAGGATTTCTTGATATAAACTACAGTTTGGATTACAGTGAATGAAAATGTAAAAAAAAATACTTCTATGAATTTCAGCAGCACAAATTTATTTATTTGATTGCATATTTCATTTACATTGATTGCAAGAGACCGGACAGGATTCACACTTTTACTGTACTGTTCGTTTGTTTTTATTAGTTGTTCATCCATTTTCAAAATTTATAATTCTGTGTTTTGCTCTGTCTGTATACAATCTCCATTTGAAGGTTCACAAGATTTACCTTTGACCTGTTTTAGAGAACTAGTTGATTATTGGTTGATCTGATGCCGTACACTCTCTCTCATTGGTGACATTCAAGATTCATCTGCACAATTTATCAATTCAAGTCACATTTACAAATGAAATATTAATGGAAATCTTAAATGACAGATGATGACAACTGGTTTAAACATTTAGCATTCAATGACTTATCCCATGTACTGATGCCGAGATGTTTTGAGGGTTAAGACTATTTTATAACACCAGTATAAAATAATACAATGTAGGAAACATCAGACAATTGTACACAATTGATTAAATAAATGTACAAAAGCATTTACAATTCGATTAAAGCAACAAGAAATGTTCTTATGATGAGCACAGATGATTAAATTATGTGGAGGTTGAACAAGTAGTTTTGAGAATTTCATTCCTGATCTGGCAAATGCTCCAAAGCAACTCAGAAAAACTTTAAGAATTAAATCAATCTAAACGGTAAAAAAAATAATAATAATAAATGAAAAAATAAAAAACAGGCACATACAGTATGTGTAGGCAGAACTAGTAAAACGTTTAATCATTCAAAAACATTAAATGCTTCATGTTTTAATTTAGTTTGATAGCCAGCTATGATAACCAATGTAACATTATTATATTCTGCAAGGTATAGAAAGTATATACACAAAAACTACCCATTTTTGAAGAAAATTGGCAGTGCAAACAGGAAAACAGGGAAATTAACTCTACCGAATAAATGCTTTTTGCTAAGTTGAAGTGCTTTGTGCTCATACTGAAAAATCTGCTATTTTTTTAGTTGCAAGTGAGCCACTCGTGTGACGTAGGTGATAAGCACTTCTGTGAGAGGAAGTTGATGAGGCATGGTGAAAGCAGTAATAAAACAGGGATTGTAACTTAAACTGTAAAGGATGCATGCAAGGCTAAGTAAATCTATTTCTAACGATCCCTTATAGATGCCCATAGTAGTACTTTCTATGTTTCATTACACTGTGGGGAAATTGTTAATTGGAATAAATTGTATTGTTGTGTTCCTTTCATTTGGTTTGCTGTGAAATTGAGCTCTGAATCTGCATTGCTAGAACAAAAATATTTATATCTATTAGGGTCCAAAAAAGGAAAAAATAGCTAAACCAAATTACACATGAAAGGCTGCAAAGAAAAAGAAAATCTGTAAAGAAAAATGGCAGGTTTGTAGTCTGAATAAAACAAAGTAATTTGTAGAATAATTCAGAGTGCTGAGACTTTCATTGGAAGTGACGAGGATGGACAGGATTAAAAACGAGTTTATTAGAGAGATATCGCATGTAGGATGTTTTGGGGACAAAGTGAAAGAGGCCCAATTGAGATAGTTTGGACATGTGCAAAGGAGGGACTTGGGGTACATCGTAGGAGAATGCTGAGGATGGATCTGCCAGGAAGGAGGAAAAGAGGAAGACCAAGAAGGAGGTTTATGGATGTGTGGGAAGACATGGTATTTGGAACAGGTTGTTGGTTTGAAAGAGGCCAGAGTATGTAGATGTAGAGATGTAGAGGACAGAGTAGTATGGAGACGGATGATCCGCTGTAGCGACTCCTAATGGGAGCAGCCAAAAGAAGAAGAAGATTCTACTGTATATCATCTTTTATCTAAAAGCAAATGGTCATTATTTTATTTAATATAAAACAGTATCACATAGTAATTTGGAAGTCAGCCATTTTAGTTATTCATTGTGAAACTGAGAATGACTGTCTCTAGGTTATGTATGTAACCCTGGTTCCCTGAGGGAATTAGACGCTGCATCAACAATGCTTTGGGAATGCTTCCGCGTGTCCATGATTAGAATCACGTGTGTAATCTGTCCAACGGAAAGGTGCGACTTCACCCTGCTGGGATGTGTCTTGTTCCCTTAGAGAACCAGGTTTACATACTTAACCTAGAGACATTCCATTCAGGAACTCGAGCTGTGTCAACAACGCTTTGGGAAAAAGTGTTCAATACCGCCAGACTGACCAGTACCTGCCTAGTGTAGATGGGCACAGCTAGGTCGAAGAATGAAGTGACCCTAAGGTGAAGGCTGTAGAATGGACAAATGTCTTGGAGAGATGCTCCAGAGGACCGGGCTTTAGAGGTCTCCACATTCCGAGTGGAGTAAGCTCCTACCCCAAAAGGAGTGGGGAGAGCAGAGGATTCATAAGAGGATGAGATAGCATCCACAGTCCACCTGCTGAGAGTCTGCTTGTTCGCAGGGAGTTCCTTTTTATAGGGACTGTTGCAGACGAACAGCTCTGACTTTTACTACAGCTCCATTTTTTTGACATATGGAAAGTGCAAGCTCTGAACACAGCCAGTTAAGCTTCTCCTGGTCAGGTGCCTAAAAGGGAGGAGGATAGAATGCCTGATGCACGACAGGTCTTTTGAGTGGCAAACAAGTCCACTTGTGTTTTGTTAAACTTCCACCATATCTGCTCCACTATGTCTCCACAAGGCCTTGGTCCTTGTCTTGAAAGGGCATCTGCCCCCTGGTTTAGGCACCCTGGAAAATATGCTGCAATCATGGACACCAGCTTTACTGGGCCCACAGGAGGATCTGACATGCCAGCCTATATGGTTCTCAGACCTCCCCGATGGTTGATGTGTTGTCTGTACAGATCAGCACATGGTGCCCTCTCAGGTCTGAGAGTAAGTGCTTTAGAGCCAGAAGCACGGCTTGCATCTCCAGGCAGTTGATGTGCCAGATGAGATGTGGTCCACTCCACAGACCTTGTACTGTATACCCCCACTGAATAACTGGCAGGTAAGGCAGAAGAAAGGGACAGGCCTGTCTCCAAACCCTCTGCCAGATTCACCTGCATCACCATGACATAAGTCTCCGATTCGCCTCGGCAGAAGCGGGGCTAGAACTAGCGAAGGAGCGAAGAGCGCTTTGCGGGTCTGCATAGACATACGGCCATAATGAGAGCAGTTGGCTCCCTCGAGAACTGACTGAGCATGCGCCGCTCCCAGACAAGCTACAAGCAAACTGAACACACGGCTGGTACAGACACTTGCTATCCATTTTTTTGTCTTTTATTTTTTACCTTACATTTTACCAATTACCATACCTACCTGCTAAACAGGTAGGCACACACAGAGCGCTTCCTGAACAAACAGAAGCTAGTGCCGTCTCCACCGCATGTGTTTTTTATAGCTTCGTGGTTTTTATAGCACGTGTGTAATCTGTCCAATAGAAAGGCATGACGTCACCCCGCCGGTGACGTCATGCCTTTCTATTGGACAGATTACACACGTGATTCAGAGTATGGACACGCAGAAGCGTTCCCAAAGCATTGTTGATGCAAACTTTCATTAACAAAGTAACTTGCCTAATAATATTACATTTACTTTTATAGCATTTAGCAGATGCCCTTGTCCAGAGTGACGTACAAAAGTGCTTTGAGTCTCCATCAATGAATAAATATGCCTTTTTTTAAAAAAAGAACTATTTTTATTAATGTATATGACTTTTTACAAACTTTGTATTAAAAAGTATTAGTTTAAGTGTTTCAGGAAGAGGTAGGTCTTCACCAGTCGCTTGAAGATAGTCGGGGACATCTAAGGGAAGTTCATTCCACCACCTTGGTGCTAGAACAGAGAAGAACCTTGAGGTATAGACCTAGCAGTGCTAGAGGATCTTAGGCAGCGTAGTGCAGTGCGAGGAGCGATGACATCTCTGAGATAAGAGGTCCATTTTTGGCCTTGTATGCACTCATCAGTGTGTCGATTCCTGATATCGAATGACTAATATTATATATAACTGATATTAAACTAGTCCTATCCTCCTATTGAAATATGCACCTTCATTATAGTAAAGAGTCCACTGAATAAGTGACTCAAATATTTATAAATGATCTTAAGAATAGAACATTTGGTTCATTACAAAGATCCATCACATGTATGAAGTCTGCTCCGAGTGTGATTAATGACCTGAATTAAAATTGTATAGTGGCTATTTTGGGGGGGCGCATCATATGGTTTTACATCCTCATAGAAAAAAAATATACTGATGTATAATAATTACTGTATGCTGCTGAAGTGAAGCCCATAAAGTCATGCATAATATCATTTACTTATTAGAGTTAAAGGTATTGAGTTACTTCTGGCACAGATATATTCATAATAGGTTGCTTCCAGTCTTAAAAAGTGTAAGTTCGGGTAACATTATGTCTCAGAGGTTTTACTGAGTTCTGTCAACACAATCCAATCATCATGTACTATGTACACTTCCTAATGTAAGCACGCAACAAAGTCAGTAAAGGCTGCTTGTGTTTGTGTGTGCTGTTGTTTGGCTATTAGAGATGCGATTGGTGGATCCCCAGTGTATGACAGCGAAACATTCAGCTAGAAGTGGAGCGTTTCCAAGGCAGGATGGGTAAAGTGACACCACAGCATGTTAAACAAATCATTTAGAGCTAGGAAAAATTGGAAAGTGTGCCTTTCATCACTTCTGACATCACAGCAAATTATGTTTGCACAGTCTAGTAATACAAAACAAAAGAGGACTTTGAACTTAACCCTAGCTCATATTGTACTGTCACAAATTTACATTTAAATCTACTGAAAGGGGTTTTGTATTTAGCAAGTGAAATTTACAGTGGTGATAATATGTGATAATATGTCCGCTTAAATGATAAAAGAAAAGGGACATGACCAGGTGTCACACAACCAACAGTGATCAAGATTAAAACAAATAGGAAAAAAACTATAGTAGTGTAGTGTAGTGGGGTTTGGTTTAAATTAATCAAACACCTTATTTTATTTCACATCCACATTTTCCCACAATAAACTGACAAATCAACTATTTTGTAACATCTCTGTTAATATACATCTTATTGTTGAAATGTGCCAATAGGGAGAGAGATTCTAACAAATATCAAAGGCATAAAATATACCATAGGAAAATATGAAACCTGTGTAGAGAGTCTGGAGGAATTTTATATCAGGTACTGTTCAGTCTCATGGAAGCCATTTCTTAAAAAAATAAAGCACATTCACACATTTAAATAAAAAAATTTATATTTAACCACAAACAAAAATGTGGAGAAAAATGCTTTTTGATGAGACAAAGATCAACTTTTTCATCTTCATTTGAAAAGTAGTTTGTTACAATGAAAGAATGCAAAACCTACTGTGTCAAAGAAAGCAGTACCTGCTATATTGTGGTAGCATCATGATTTGCTAATACTTTATTTATGATATATATAATTAAAAAAAGAGCACCTTTGCCTTGCTTAAAAAAAAAAAAGCAACCCAAACACACATCCGAGTCAACCAAGAAAGAGTTTTGAAGAAATATAAGCCCGATTCCTGAGCCTGGTTTCAAATTTGAGATAGTGGTGTTATCCTAAATAAGCATGGAAAACATGGGGCCATTTATCCTTACTTACAATTTATGTAGCACAATAACAGAATGATCTAGTAGCAGGAACAAGTCTATAACTCTAGTGAGTGCTGTCTGCCTCTGTGACCAAATTTTACATTCACCACTGATGCTTTCAATTTTTAAAGTAATGCAATTTCTGTGTGAATCTTTTCTCAGAAACTTTAGCAATGGGTCCATTAAAGGTCCATTAAAACTACAATCTTATAATTAAATTTTGTGATCTAGACAGCCATTTTCCTATGAATAATTTGTAAGCCAATGTTAAAGCAAAAGCATTCATCATATGTATGGCAAATCCTTCTCAGGTATGAGACTAGCACTCTGAGTGCGGTGAAATCCACACCGGTGCACTGTGATCTCATGTTGTCAATGTCAAACAGTTCAGTTCAATGTCAGTTTACAGTTACCTAAAGCACTGAGACTGTGGAGGTGGTTATCAACACCATTTTGTCTCAAACGGCAAATGTCTAGTAGCAGATGAATGAGATAAAGATCTTACCCCTAATAGGTTGAAAAAAAGGAGGCTAGATAGCCACTGAAAAAAAAAAAAAAAAGAGAAAAGTGTCTTGGAAACAGAAATAATCCATGGGTAGTGCAAAACTCTCCTATTAGGGCCCTTGCAACCTGACAAACCTCTTGCAGCTTTTCACCAGGGATCCAATCACAGCGGAGGTCGTCACTCCATAACACTCACCTCCCTACCAGCACACTCGCAGAGCTGTAATTAGCTGTGCTTCCTTACAGTATTATCTCACTCTTTAGCACACATATACAAACACACTAAGTAAAAATACGACTCGATCTTTTCTAAATGTACTGTGAATTAAAATTAAAGTGTTGTGGACGGTTAAAATACATGAAAAAAACAAATGGGAAATGACAAAGTCATGGTAGGAGTTGTATGATTTAAATTGAATGAGAATCGGTTTGATGTGAATTAATCTGGTGCCCTTTATTGAGTATTATCTGATCAGTTTTAAATCTGTTCTGATTTTTCTAGGTATATTCTGTATACATTTTTATTAATAAATTTTATTTATAATAAAAAATATATACATTATGTTAAATGCTACTAAAAAAAAAGGATTTTATCCACAAAAATTAAATAGGGATAAAATGATGTTTGTGTAATGCAGCAAGGTCATTTTTAAGTTATGGTTATTTAAATTCTTGAATGTCATTTTCAGTGTGCTTTCTCAGCACTATTTTAATATTCCCTATTAAATCCTTATGCCAATATATAAAAGGGTATATGCACACAAAATGAGGAGGCAACTTTATAAGAGATTTACAGCAAGTAATATCATTTTACTTGCAAAAATCTTTCACCACTTTTGACTATCAACGTCCTAAACAAGAAAAGAAAAGAAAGGAAAAGAAAAGCATGGTCTTTTGCTAGACTACAAATGAGTGAGTGTGAGGAATAAAGCAGAAGCTAATGAACGTTGAAATGGAAGTGAGTGTCAAGGGCTATCAATTATATTATCTGCAACCCACACATTCACCTTTTTCCACACCCTCCTCAATTCTTATTGTATTTCAACCATGGTTGGACCTCATTAGGCATCTCTTATCAATACCATGTTGTTTATGCCATTTTGGGTTTTAACCCTTGCTAAAAATCACATCACAGTTAAAATTGGTCTCTTAAATCAGTACTGTGTATCTTTTGTGATTAAATTGTTCAATAAATGAAATTTTACTTAGTACTCAAGAGTAACAACTGGTATATTTCTTTTGAAAGTCAATAAACAGTTTAAAAATCAAACTCAAGTTGTTTTAAGTTGTCCTCACCCTCTACATTCTCAGAACTTAGCAGTTAGCCATGCATGTTGATTTTCTGCTTTCCAGGAAAAAAAAAAAAAAACATGCTCCAGTGTTAAGAAACAAGATCAGTCTAGAAAGGCAAGAGCAAAAATTATGGCATCAGGATCTGCAAGTTAAAAGCTTGTTAAACATCTGGTTATCTGAAAAGGTATTCTGAGGCATGCTTGTCTAACTGCAAGGATGAATAAAAGTAATGGTTATGTACATTTTTTATGCAATCAGCAATGGAACATTTTATATAAAAAATAAAATCTTATTTTTCAATCCCCTCTCTTATGCCATTAAAAAACTATAAAAATAAGTAATAACACCCATAATAAAAGTCAACTGAGGGTTTGTCACCTATAAAAGCAGATATCTTTAATTCTGTGAAGAAAGACATCTGAGACATCCATTTATCTCTAACAGAGAGAGAGAACAAGCGAGAGAGAGAGAGAGAGAGAGAGAGAGAGAGAGAGAGAGAGAGAGAGAGAGAGAAAGTGATCATCCATAGTTAGTATTCTTATGGCTAGGGGCATCTGTAGTCTTATATTATGAGGTATCTGTAGTATTATGGGTTGGAACATCTGTAATTCTGTGTTGTCCTGTTGGAGATACATTGATAGTCTTGCACAAATAAATAGGGATGGTTAGACCTAGCAATATATGAAACCACAGTAAGAGAATGAATGCATGCATCATGTGTTAGTACTTGACACTTTTAAAAGGGCACTGACAATGCTGAGCACACCAGTCTAATCTTCTTTATAAATAATTATCAACATGACATAGTTTATTACTGTGATTGTTGAACAAAAGCCCAGCGCTGTAGGGTAAAGGGCCTGAGAGGAAGTGATTACAGAGCCAGTGTTATACATAACAATTACAAATCACATGCAATAATACAAGACAAAGCACCTAACTGCTTTAAATAATTAGAATGGAAATGTCTTGGCGAGTCGCCAATCAGAGATTAATTGTGGAAAATGTTCAGCAAGATACTCCAGAGTTGGTGCAGAGGGATGGCTAATTCAGAGCTGTAGGCACCGGAAAGTTTTTAAAATAGATGATTTTGAGAATTTATTAACAGCTAGTCTCTTATGCTTTGCCTTAAATCAGCACTTTCTTAGAGAAAGTGTATTTTGAGGAAGTGAATATTGTTACTTTTTTACCATACCACAGGGAAAAGGTTGATAGCCAAACAATAAAAACAGCCGAGAGCAAAAAGGTCTTAAAACTCTTTCTTTTTTAAAATAAGGTTCAGCCAAAGTTCTTGCATTTTTAGCCAATATATTAATATCATTCTTAAGCTCAATCATTTTCTTTCCCATCTGTCTAAACATCTGACTTAATCTTCAAAAAGAGACTAATAAGAAACTTAGTGTCAGACTTTAGAGCAAATTAGTGACAAAATATAAACACAAGCTGTTTTCCAATAACTCAGGAACTACTACTTTCTTTCAGCTTCTCCCGTTAGGGGTCGCCACAGCGGATCCTCCGCAAGTTTGATTTGGCACATGTTTTACGCTGGATGCCCTTCCTAACGCAACCCTCCCCAATTTATCCGGGCTTGGGACCGGCACTAAGAGTGGCTGGGGATGGTTCCCTGACCGGGAATCGAACCCGGGTCGCAGCAGTGAGAGTGCTGCATCTTAACCACTAGACCACCAATAACTCAGGAACAAAAAGCCTAAATATACTTTTATTGCAGCTGATATGTCTTATGTAATGTTTGTAGCTGAATGATAACATTCTCGCAACAGCCTTTGTCCTGTCTAATGCACCTCTTTGAGAATGTGCTCGTTCCACCCTTAAGGGTCGGTATTATGGTAAACATATCATACGGTAATAGGTAAAGGTATAGACATATTCAGGACATATTCATATTCAAGACATATTCAGGTGACAGCACATACAGAACTCTCGAGCCACACTGCAGAAGAACAATACACATCTAAGACTTTTTTATTCACAGAAATAAACTAATTAACAAAGAGCAGATTGGAGATTTTGTGGTTTAAAGCGTTTAAAGATTTTTTCCAAACATAGCACAGCAAACATGCCTGTGAAAAACATTGTTGATCTAATTTTATACCACAGTGTTTTGAAGAAATCTTGAATTTGATTGGTACTGAATATTTTTTTTATAGCAGCAGCTCTGGTAATAAAGTGCCAGGTTTATATAAATGCCCTTGTCTGAATGTGTTATTGTTTATATAGTAACTCATTTACAACATGTAATACAGACACTTTATATAATCTAAAATTGGTCATTTAAACAATCTAATCCTTGATTTTATAAAGCTTTCGATTCCAATCATTTATTTAATATTTATGGAAGGAGTCACTTGCATAAGCACTTTGTAATGAGGATTCTGGTGAGGCAATGGATGTGTAAAGCTGCTAAAACATAAACAATGCTAAGTTATTTTGCATGTTTCACAACATTTAATTGCTACTCTAATTCATTAACACATGTAATTTCACATGTGTTACATAGAACAAACTAATTAAATTGTTTCTATTTAGCAAAGTCATCTTTCTTTGTATTTCTTATGGAACAGACCTACCATTTTGGAAATTACATGAGTTATTGCTTGTAAGCAAGAAGTACAATAAAAAATGATTAGGTCAATACATTTTGAGGATTAGCTTAGATTTCCTTGTGTCACTGCATTTCTGCTGTCCCTTTTAATTACCACAAAGCCATACACCATTTACTAACAGTTACTTCTACAAATGGACAGTAAACCACTACAAATCAGCAACAAATAAGCAGTAAACCATTCCAATCTGTTTCAGTGACATATTTCTATTGCACAGTTTATGAATTAAAAGGCTTATAGAAGTGGACATTCACGCTTTAAATGCTAATATTGTTTAGTTTTATCTCTGGAAACATTTTGCCATTCATTACCTTGTCTCTGTACATGACCTCTCTCAACCTTTGAGTCTGAATTGTGATGGGGAATCAAAGGGAGAGTGTTCATTGTGACACATGGGGATTAAGCTGATTGAATTTTGATCCTCTTTGCTAATTAGAGTCTGTTCTTGCATTTGAGTGGTTTCTGGAGATAGATTTCTGCTGTCCTGAAGGGGGCACAGTTTTTAAACAACTCTTGTTGGCTTATATGGAAATAGTGTAAGCATTGCCAAATCTAGACAAGCTACCTCTGGAGAGCTCCTGTCTGTCCAGCTCAATTTTACTGCATGCTTGCTTCAATGCATCTGTTCATTGCCAGGTTTAGTGTGTAAGCTCAAGCTAGAAAACCATTTAATTGGGCTCGACTACAGATACAAAGGACCAGAGACGAGCTTGCCATGTCCAGGCTTATCATAAAGTAGGACAGGTGCTGAAAGAGGCTTTACAGTGGTCTCATTACTATAAATGATAATAATATAACAAAGGTAAGGAATGTCTTGCAGAAATTCCAGGGTTTTAAGCTTTAAACTGTAATCATCAATCTGAATGGATCTTTAGTATTTTAATACTTTTGTAATACTTATACTTTTGTTCTGGTCTGACCTAAGAGGATTAACCTACCTTAGGATGCACAGTTGAGTGGCTCTTGAGATAAATAATCAGGCTGGGTGGCAGGCAAACTGTCATTTCCAAGTTTAGCAGCAGACCAATTCACATTCCAGACCTCAGCGGAGCTACAAAGCAATTAGCACAGACATATGCTTGCCGATGCAGGACTGAATCAGAAAAAGGAAAATGACTGTGACCAGAGTGGGCTCTGTTAATGGCTTTCTCATTCCCTTTGACAGGTCTGAGAAAGTAACACTTCTGGGGATAGAAATATACTCATTTTCCAGCTGAGGCTTATTGCTAATTTGTCTCTGCCTGGTCTGCTTTGTACTGATATGGTGAACATCAGCAACTGCAAACATACACAGATGACTGAAAGAATGTAAGAAACTCCCTTTTCTTTGTAAAATAGATTAATTTTGAATAAAGTAAATCAATTTGAAAGCATAATAAAATAATACACACGTACCTAAGCTTAATTAAGATATGTATTATAAAGAGATTCAAGGGCATACAGTATTATATTTACATATATACATACTGTATACACACCAGTGACTAATTATAAATGTTCAAACCGCACACAAACTACTTTCTCCATCTGTTAATAAATGTGGGATAATGTACTAAATCTGGCACTACTATTTCTCTTAATGATGCTCATAAATGTGATAAAGCTGGGACAGATGGCCATTCATAGGACATCTATGAGGATAAATAAGAAACCCCATGTTTATTTGCAACTGCACATGCACTTTCATTCTTTTGAATAAAAAATCTTTTGCATATAATGATATATGTAGTCAGGCTTCCATTTTAGAAGCTCACAAATGCATAATTTTATATAAATTCTGAATGCTCAGAGGAGTTTTTTAAACACAGAAATGCGCTGCTGCTTAATAATGACAGTTTGTTATGTATCTGATCAGGGTCATGGTTGATCTGGACCCTGGGAACTCTCGGTGTAAGTTAGGAATACAACTCAAATCAGATACTTGGCATTGCAGGGCAATATTCACTCATGACTATTTTAAAAAATTTGAATAACCAATCCACCTATTGACATTTGGTTCCTTAATGGTGGAATGAAACTCATGTGAACACAAGGAGAGCACAAAAAATAGCCCAAGCTCAGATCCTGGAGCTGTAAAGAGGCAACACTGCCCACTGCACCCCCCTCATAAATAAGACCACATATCAAAAATGATCATGAGGACCATCTATGCTGTGTGCCTCTTACTGACCTGTACAATAAGCCATTGTAATTGGTTATCTTTATAGAACCAAATTGAATAATTAAATTTTCACTTATAGTGAGGTCAAAATGAGGTTTACTCTACTGTGTAAGTAAATTAATCTTTTCTACTATTAGTAATGTTGTGGGTGCAAGGGACAGAAAGGACAGGATTGATTTAGATCAGAGTAAAGCAGGGTTTAGTGGTCTTTTAAAGTGGAATTATACTTTGAAGTCATTCTCTTTCACTATCTAAATATAACGATCAAACACTAGCAATGACCTTTCATCATTCCTTGGCTTTTTTCATAGCTCCTAGATTGTTACTTTAGGAAGCTTACCTGCAATCTGCTGTGACTCGTGAATCAAAATATGAAGGTTAAGTATAATGGCTCTTTAATTTTCACAAGAAATTCCTATTAAAAAATAAATGAAACGAAAAGAATGAGCGAAGACTGACAACAAAGGTAAAACTTTAGTATAATGTGGCTGTAGAAAATAGAAATTCAGGCATTTTTGCTACTCTGTGTGTGTGTGTGTGTGTGTGTGTGTGTGTGTGTGTGTGTGTGTGTGTGTGTGTGTGTGAGAGAGAGAGAGAGAGAGAGAGAGAGAGAGAGAGAGAGAGAGAGAGAGAGAGAGAAAGTTAAATAACGTTTATGATAAATAGCCATGAAACCAAATTTGCATTTCAAATCACTGCTCATCCTCTTTCATTATTCTTTCTATTATCACTTCCTATCCATAAAAAAAGTGACAAGTCAGCATTAAAATGATAGTGGCTCTGAAACAATTGTAACAAAATATGTTAACTCAATAATATTTCTACTTCTTTTATATTAATACTATTAATCTTAATACTTAAATAAATCCCTAAAATAAATAACCACATAACATAATTAAGTATAAACATAATCAAATACAAATAATAAAATAAATAAAATAATAAATAACAAATTATAAAGTAAACTAAAAAGTTTACAATCACTTTAAAATGTATGAATGTTTCTGAATTTCTGAATTCAGGAATAAGCTCAAGAAAATATAAAGAACTTTGAATGATTAAAGGTTTAAAGCTATTTTTTAATAATATTTAGTAAACCTATATCTGTTTAATTGCTTTTAACATTGATTTTACACGTAACAGCAGCTTCCTAGACTAAAGAGATTTCCAGTTGTCACTGCTGATTCATATCCTGAAACATTTCAGACAAATGCTAGTTTATTAGTCTGTATAAAAAGAGCAATTTCAAGTCCAAGAAATATAAAAAGTAATATAAAGTTACATAAATGTAGCAGATGTAGCCATCACTTCAGGCGGGTGAGGGTGAACACCTTCCTTACTTTGAAGATTGAAAGCACATAAGACACCTATTATAATAAATGATCATTGAGTTATACAGTAAATGATTTCCATTAGGGTGAGGGACAGGTTTTGAAGGCTGTTGCTTTTGTTATGACTTTATTTATATTAATCATTCCTTTACTTAAGCATCAGATTTCTCCCAACAAGGTTGAAAGCCTTGTCAAAAGGTTCATTATAAATGAAGAAGAAGACTACAGACTTACTGTCTATCCCACCTAGCAGATGCTCACATTGGCTAACAAATTGATTTTATTGATGAAGAAAGAGAGGATCCGTTACTGTACTTAAGTAGATTTTTCTGGTATCAGTACTTCACTTCATTATTCATTTTTTTGAAAACTTTTCACTTTTACACATTACATTTTTACACAACTATTTGTACTTTCTACCTCTTACATCTTCAAAACAGGCTCGTTACTTTAGTTTTAATCAATTTGGTAAAATTTTAATATTTTTGTCTTTTCACTGCATGCTGTTTTTAGGCCATCACGCACCACAAACGTAGACTAGTTTACGAAGCTCACAATGAGCAGGACAGGCAAAAAGAAGTTTGGGGTTAACGTTGATGAGACAGAGGGAGTCAGTGACATAAACATGACTGAGAACAGAGACATTCCTATTTACCTGATCATCATCATCATCTTTTTTCTGCTTGTGTTCTATATTGTGGATTACTGGATACTTGCGAATTTCAATTTGACCAATTTTATAAAAAATATAAATGAAAAATTGAAGAGGCAAAATTAAAATCTTCAACGCAACACACATTTATTCAGGACATCCTTTCTTTACTCAGATATAATATAATAATAATAAACCTCACAGAAAAATTAATTTTTAATCAGTAAACAATTGTTTTACTAATTTGCCAAGTCTAAAATCAGCCATAATACACACAATTAACCCTATGGGTTCGACAAACAAGCCGGGGCATTTTGTGGAATTTTTTCCTCATAATGCCAAAACTAACTGAAATTACTCAGTCTTTTTTTGATCGTACAGATAAGAGCAATACATCATTGGAATCTGTGTCTACTAAAGTAGTGTCTACTTTATTTGCATACATTCATAGACACAAATAAAACAACCTGAATCTCAGTGAATTCTTGCCTCACAGAAATAAAAAATATATTAATAGAAAGCTTGAAATGTCTAATTTTAAATAAACAAATATTCTCAGATTATGTAAACCGTATGTAAATTAGAAGTGGTACCGTTTCTCTGGTATCACCTCATTAACTGTCCGTGTGGAAACATAGCAAAGGTGTCCTGTTTGGTGTCTTGATGATTTATGTAATTTACGTGACACAATTACTTTAAAACATTTACAATAATATTTTGTATTCATGCTCTATGTTGTGTATGGTTTCACTAATAATAAACATACATTTGCATAAAGCATCCATATTTGTCAATGGCCAAGTTGATTATATTATTAAAAACTTGAAAAGTATTCATTTAAGGTACATGTATAGCAGATAGAAATGTACGATTAAATGCTTTTAATCGTGATTAAATATTTTTTATCTATTGACAGTCGTAATATTAATATGAAGTGGCGTCCAGTTACCAGCATGACACTAAAACATGTAGTAATAATAAAGTTTTTATTTAAGTGCATGTCAGAGCCCAAACTTCTTTACTTTAACTTGAGTGAAAAAGTATAGTCAGTACTTAAACTTTTACCAGAGTATTTTAAAACACATAAACATCTGTACTTCTACTTACGTGAAGGATGTGTGTACTGTTGCCACCTCTGCTTACCACTTCGATGCAGCAGCTTATTTGGTAGCACAAACTTGTTATTTTTCATGTGAACATTTTTGATAAACCCTGAGTTAAAATGTAAAATAATTTATACAGTGTGGATTCTGTATTTTCATATTTATAATAGTTTTAAACCATCTATGTAGCTGGCTTTTTATCAGGTTTAAAGAAAATCCTTCAAGTTTTTAGCAATCTATACAAATGCTTATCTGTAAATAATCTGTATCCTTAAAGGCTGTGTTAACCTGAAGTAATTAAATACCACTACTGAACAGAAACAAGCCTATGACTCATCCACTTTGGGAGGTTTAACATGATCACAAATTAGGGATCACCTTGATGGACATTTCCAGAAACAGCAGCATGCTTCAGTTGAAGTGCCATGCAGTTTACACAATGAGGACTGTATTTTTCCCACATGGTAGCACTAATAAATTCATTACTGGGTTTTCAATCAATAGGCTTTATGCCCTCTTTTCAATGTAATTACATTTTATTTTTATAACAGCTTTTAACTGTCACAAAGCAGAAGTACAAAAAAATCAGTTGTTGATATGAGCATAAAGTAGTAATAAGATGGTAGGGGCAAAAATAATTCTGTTTTTGTTGAAATTGTGTGATTTAAATATTATGCAAACATTATGCATTATGTAAAGGCAAACAGTATCAGATGTGCACTTCTAAAACATGCTAGGAACGATGGTTTGCAAAATAGTTCTTGGCACAGGTATTTTTGTACAAATTAATACCAATCAAAACACATAAATGTAATACTTGTAGTCAAAGTTTTCTAACAGTAGTGAATTTTAAACCAAAGGTACATGACACAGGCAATACATCCCAGGCACAGCTACCAATCAGTTGATTTTTTAGACCTGGCTGTATATAAATATTTTTAATGAAAGCTGGGGGTTATATTTAATAAAAGGGGTTAAAATGTATTGTATATTTACAGCTTAACGAGAGAACTATGGGTTTAGAAATGTAATACAGTCTCATCAATGGCTTTATACAACACATTCGCACCCCACATCGTCAGCGTCGATATGTGACGATGTGGGGTGAGAATGCCCTGGCTTTATAAGAATTATTTGGTACAAATTATGACACACAGGCAGTTTTATTTGGCCTATTTTAATATTAGTTTTTACTTTTTAGCACCCAAATATCACTCTAAGTATAACCACCTGACAAGATTGACACTGATAGGCTGCATACATTTACACTCTAGGCGAGATAGAAATAGGACCCAGCCTCATATCTTCATACCATTTGGCGTATTCTTTTAATAGGAAGAGTGGCACTGTTGCTTTTGGTTACATCTTATTTGAATGAATTAATTATTTAAATGCCATCTTAAAATTTTTTAATTCAGGCAAACGTAAATGTATTTTTTGTACTGTACAGTGACTATTACAGTTGCAGTTACTTTTGTGTTGTGCTTTGCAAAAATTGCATATGTCTAATAAATCAACATGGACTGTATGAGAAAATAGCTTTTGATTTCAAATGTTTTCTCAGGCCAAACTACATTATTGTTGTTATCTGTCTTCATGAATAATAAACTGAGTGCATGGTGTCATGAGATGAAGTGGAACGTTGGCCAGATGTTGGCTTTTGCATAAATTAATCAACACCCTGTGTACAAATCTCATCTGAGCTTAGCCTGTGTACAGTGGACTGAATGAGACACCCTTTTAATCTTGCATGAAAGAAGCCCAGCACAAATTATTTCCAACTCCTTCAAGAGGTATTTTCTTAGTGTTTTTGGAGAGAAAGAGTCCTGGTGTGTGTACTGTATCTCTATCATTTCAATTGTTGTTGTAAATGGCAGAAATAGAGCCCAGGCAGCCTAAGTCATTGGTTATTGTTCAACTTGAATGGCTCAGTTTTCAGTGATAATACAACTTCTATCAAATAATAATATATAATAATATAACAATAAGTTATATTATTAATAAGTTATTTGTTAGTGGAAGAAATGGAATGCTGAGTATAAGGTTGGATATACTTTTGAAATACATACATCAAAAGTGGCCTATACAAATCCTCTCTCTTAAAAATACAAGTACATCTATTCTATCCATACATACATAACAGACTGGCTAAACTCAGAATAAATAAATGCATATAAATGTAATTTGTTCCCAGGTCAGTTTTATTAAAACCCCATACTTGTGAAATATAATCTTGCAACCTGATTATTCAACACATTATTCAAATGTACAAATGATAGTGCCTCTGGTTTTGGCTTTATTTATTTATTTATTTATTTATTTATTTTTACATTTCACTGATTTATTACATATATTTTTCCATGTAAGAGGAACAGATTTATCTATGTTTATGAATGTGTTACTTCTTTGTCCTGCAAGCTTTATACCTGACTGCAGCTTTCCTTTCCAAGTTTCATATCTGAGCACTCACATGATTTTTTTGTTACGTCATGCAGATGCACACCTCTCGTTTGAAGTCATGTGTACCTTTTCTGAATAGTCCACCTCCTATTTATATCTGTGTTTGTATCTGTTTAGAACACATTATCGGTTCATTCAGAACAATGTATTCGTGTTCGGTTACATCCTATTATTTATAATCTCATTATAATGGAGGCGACATTTCTGCAGCGGTGCATATCTATTTCAGGGGCATGACCTGTGTGTGTCAGTTATGCTTAGGTGTTGAATAGTGCCTTTATCATGCTCTCTTTGAAGTATGGTCAGAGGAATTGGCTTCCTGTTATATTTGTGCTATAACAGCGAAAGATGTTCAAAGGGGTCCTTCTCATAGCTTGTGTAAAGCAGCTGGGTTTGCACCTGTTGCATGTTGTCTCCATGGACACATTAAACGAATCCTCAAAGACCTTGGTCTGTGTGTACTGTATGAGGAAACGTTAACATTAGAAATGCTACACAGTTTGCAAGTTCCATGGAAACTATATTCTTAAAGTAACAAGCAAATAGCAAAGCATAGCCGAGATATTGACCGCTACAATTGAACAGATTGTTCAGATCAAATCTAAAAGGAAAATTTGATAGCACACTGAAGGCAATGTTTCAGCATGATCTGCTTGTTTGGTTAAACTCTGTACAGGTTAGCTGAAAGCTGTGAATAATAGAGACTGTTTTTTTTTTTTTTCCCTATACTTTTCTAACTTTAGAGGGTACACATAAGAGGCAGTGCTGCTGGGCACTGTTCCCAAAAAAGCACAGTCCAGATGAAATAATTGGAAAAATAAACTGGGACTGTTTGTGGAATTGTTCCTGAAGTGAAGAGCAGAAAAACTGTCGCTTTACAGGGCATTTACTGAAAGCACCAGCTGTGTTGAGGACAGGAATGATGACAGAAAAAAACTTCAATATCATTCAGGGATATTTACACAAAGTGTTTCTGAAGCATTTTCCGTTTCAAGTACATCTCGGAGAAAAAAAAGTAAAAAAAGAAAAATACTTTGGAAATCGGCTGTTTTTATGGCTTAGAACAATAACAATGCAAACCAAAGAGTAAAAATTCAGGCTTGTTATATTTGGTTGCAGTCATTTGCACCAAATCCTCGTTTTATAATACAATGTGTATTTGCTAAAGTTTTACTTACAGTACAGTCTACAAGAAGTTTTATATCATACATAAAGTAAAAGTAACACATTCTGTACTTCATGTTTACAGTTTACTAAATGTTGGGCTAGATAAGAGTACATTGTCCATTGTGTCTAGTACACTACATTGTGTATAGGTGGAGTGTGCAACTGTAGCACAAGATTTCATTGTGTATATGCTTAAAGGATTCTTTTGTGCATGAAAACAAAGTTGAACTTGAAACTATGGTCAAGGGGGGCAGCCATGGCCATTTGGCAGAGCTGGAATTTGAACAGCCTCCTGCTTTGTAAGTGAAATGTTTAGTTATTGAGCCACCACAACTAGCACAACTAGTTTGCATTGATTCATTGCTTGTTTTCGTGGGTCAGTGGTTCAGGCTTAGAGTTACAGAAAAAAAGGTCTGGGTTTAAATCCAAGCACAGGGACATTGCTACAGTTAGATTTTTCAGATTTGTGTATTGTTTCTATTAACTTTATGATGCAAAAAAAAAGTTAAACCAAAATAATGATTTTCTGATTTTTTTGTTTGTATGATTGTTACAACAATATAGTCATATCAGACTTCTCAGTTCATAGGGACAGAAACCTGGCAGAAACTCATTTAGTGTGCATTCACAGCCATCCAGAAGCAAGGGTTTAAATTAATTACAGAGGAAACTTTTCCTTACAGTTATAAGACACTCTGAGGAACTTTGAATAAGGCTAAACTGGTATTTTTCAAAGGTTACTGAATAAGTTTCTGCAGTTACTCAGCAATTTTATTAAAATAGAAAAGCTTTGGGGCTACAAAGGACTTGCAAAATGTGACGGGGACATGTCCTCATCTAAGACCTTCAGAGAGGTCTACAGAGAGAAATGCCAGAACCATTAAAAGTGCTTAAAGAAAATGTTGTGTTATTTAAGTCTATACAATGTAAGATTACACTTTAACTTGTGACTATGATTTATCTTATTATTAATTTTCAACTACACGGTCTTGTTTACATAAATATAAGCAATTGTGCAGCTACAAAGCAAGACGTACAGGTTCAAAAAAATTACACTATAGTACTCTCTGAGTGATCATTATTCCCATGAGACCTTTGTCTGGCGGTTAAAAACAGACAGTTACTTGTTTATTTCCTTTCATGCTTGCTTCCAACAAAGAGTCCTGCAATTTCATTGCCTTAGGCTTGTTAGCTTTTAGAATACAGAGAATCACAATTTTAGGTTTGAATGCTGTTCTGAGAGAAAAAAAAACATTTGTAGTAGCATTATTATATCATGTAAAATGTATCCCATTTAATTGTACACAGGTTATGTATATCGTCAATTTATGCTTTGCCATGGCTGATAATTCAGTTGAAATAACAAGCCAAGGCTTTTCTTAATATCTGAGCCACATGGAACAAGCGCCCCTTTTTAACCAAGCCAAAACTAATTTTACGCATCACTTGCAATTATAGCATCAGTAATGGAATTACAACATTTTTCCTCCATAGGAGTAAAGAAGAAGCAAATAAAATATTCTGAGCATGTTGTGGGCTCTTACAGTGGTTAATTAATTAATACTGAGATCAGAACACTGTTTACATTATATTACATTGGATATAAAATCCAATTGAATTGAATAAATCAAATTCTGTAAGTGGTCGAAAAAAAAAGGTTTTCCACCTAGCTATTACTCACAACACCCGCAGAAGAATTATTCTAAAGGATGTGCTATTCTAAAGGAATAATGCTAAAGGATTATTCTTAAAAATGTAAAAATCATAAGGCAAAGATTGCATTGAAAATGTGTAAATAGGCAGAGCATTGTGTAATTACATGTATGATGAACATGATTCTAATAATTCATGATAAAATTGGGAATTAAGAGTTCCTCACATTTACTCAAACATGGGATTAGAGAATGTTGTGAAATTCTGCATAATGAACACCCCGCTAGCAATGAGATTATAATCTTGGCCATGCTGTTCTATCAGAGCAAAACATTACATGCTGGTTGAAGTAAGGAACAACTTCCATTAATAGTCTGTTAGAGTAAATAACACTTATTTCAGGTGCATTGCTCCACAATCAAAATGAATTAGGTTAGCCAGGCAAAGATGAATGAGAGCATGTCATAATTCTGTAAACCGCTCTGAAGGCCAGGGTACTAAAAATGAGAAATGAAAATAAGATTTTTAGCTGACTCTTTGCATTTTTTCTGTAAACGAAACAAAAAATGTAGCACATGGATATAAAAGAGTTGAGGACTTAACCGAAGGCAACAATGGTATTGCTTTGTTTTGTTTTTGTTTTTTTAATAATGTGGAAAATGTATGCGCTTGCCTGAAGCAAATCCATTATACATGATCTCTTTCAGGAGAGTCTATTAAAAAAACTGTAACCGTTAGAAAGTAGATCTGGCATACAGACACTTTTCCTTACATGCTAATGCATTTCCCCTAAACATTATGTACCTCGCAGGCCTTAATATGTTCATATGAATTTTATTTTAGACTTTCAGCATCCACTGTAGTTAAGCTGTGAGCACTTTGTATAGTTTACCATATTACATGTTAAACCTACTTTGTACATATTTACATGATTTCTATTACGATTTCATTCATCTGGGTATTAAAATGGAACAAATAATAAATTTTCTGAAAGAAATCACAAAAATGTATAAAAATATAAAAAAATCCAATTATAAATTTCTGCAAAAACTGCAATAAACATTCAAATGAACAAATGTGTTTTAAGTGTTTTTTCAGATATCTCAATTTCAAAGTGGTCTTGTATCAGACAGAACTTTTTAAAAGTGCCAAACCTTTTTCAAGTCAAGTCAAATCAAGTCAAGAGGCTTTTATTGTCATTTCTACTTTACACAGTTGTACACAGTACACAGTAAAAAACCAGACAACGTTCCTCCGGAACCCTGGTGCTACACTAAACAACATAGAGCTACAACACAACACAAAGCTACATAAAGTGCATCGAGTGCAACCTAATGCAAACAGTGCAGACAAAAAACAGTACAGACAGACAGTGCAGACAGACAACACAAGACAAGACAAGACAAGACAAGACAAAAAAACAAATATAGCGCCGACAAGTAAACCTAAAAACTATACCCGGGAGTGAATATAACCAGAACAATGTAGTGCAAAAACCAGCAGCAGTCAAGAGGTGCAAAAGACAGCATGTAAACAGTATAGTATAATAAAGTATAGTATAATACTTAGTATAATATAGTATAATAAAGTTTGACTAAAACTTTAGAACTGTGCCCCTAATATCTAAAGAAAGGTTAAAGAGGGATGTAGTAGCTCAGTGACATTGGACTTTGGATCGGAAGGTCACAAGCACTACCAAGCTACCACTGCTGGGCCCTTGAGCAAGACCCTTAGCCATCAACTGCACAATATTTATGTCAGTCTGGATAAGGGCAAATGCCATAAATATGAAATGTAAATGTAATAGTTCCAATCTTAGTACTAGGTTTAAACCAGGTGTGTTCTTTCTAATCCCGAAAGGATTTGTGTGATGCAGGTTATTTTTTCAAACCAGGCAGGAATCACACCTGATTCCAGCTGTTTAATAAATCAATTGACCTTCACTTTCAATCAATCAGGCATAGCTCCTGCTTGGCTGGAGTGAAGACCTGAACCCACACCAGCCCTTTGCAGAACACTCGAACACTCCTGACTCAGACCTTTTAACTGTGGATTGTTTTCACTGCATTTATTATACCGTAGTGATTACCTTAACATCTACAATGTCTACGAGAAAGAATGGCACTGATGCTTGATGTCTTTTCAATGACCGCTTCTCAATGACCTTTATCTGCCTACTACTTAGATCATTGGAGAGACAGCTGTGCACTCCTGGCACTTTCTCAACTCCCTCTTCACTTTTTTGACCTTTTTCAGCCAGGCTACTTAACACTCATCTACACAATCTCATTTATTTTTTATCCACTTTGTGCAGGATTCAGAAGTCATGCTCAGGCCTCTTCAGGTAGCTGAGAAATGTTCAGAAACATTCTTCTACTGTAAATCACTACTGCCCTGTTCAGGATATATAAACGCAAGGCTATTATTACATTGCATGGTGGCCCTAACACACAAACACACACAAGATGCTGATAAAGATGTCAAATCCTTAGCTGTAATTTACTGTGGCACTGTCCATCTGTTTCTGTTGTGTCCTGCCAGGAGCAAAGACAGTAACAGCAGGTGGTTGGACATAAAAAAACATTTCCAAAACACAGCAGACAGTAAATGGATTGTACTGCATGAGGCATCTTCGATGCGTCACAGAACATGTTTTTGCTTACAGTTCACATGCTGTCAATGTTGTCAACGTCAATAAATCTGTAAGAAAGAAGACAGGAAATTATTTATTGAGTTGAGAGATTTTCATACCAAATTACATTCATGTGCATTTTATTTCAGTAATCCTGGTTAGGGTCATGATGAATCTGCAGCCTACCCTTAGATCTCTAGATCTAAGGTACTGTCTGTACAGACTAGAAAATTGCCATTTATCACACATGTGTATGCACAGCTGTATTCAATTTATAAATCCTATGCACGACCACACATATTTATATAAAACAATGTCCTCAAAGCTGCATGTATTTTTTCAATCATTGGATGTGGATTTTATATGATTGTTAAATATACCCAGTACATAGTATACACGTGCTCTTATATTTACACACATTTTGTGCACGAAACAATGTGCTTTACCTGGACCAAATCTTTTGGTGACATATTTGTACCGATCATTAACAGAATAAACATTTATGGTTTCCACTTCACTATATATATCACTATATTGGTACATTAGCACACGTTTTGAATGCCTTGTTTTTAAATGAACAGAAACTCTTTTCTTGAAGGGGATTATGATGTTGTTCATTAAGCTTTTGCACCATATAAGCAGATTGCATTCAAAACTATTATTGCCATTTTCACCATTAACAGCAAACTTGAATTATCATCAACAGATGTCTACCGGAAGGACTGATTTCATAATTGCAATAATAATCTAAGAAAAATAATAATAGGTGAATAATAGAAGAAAAATGGTATGATATGTGCTAGACAAATAATAAAGCATGTGTATATTAAATGTACATTTATTCCAAAACAATCTAAATGTTCCTTTTTTGTCTGGAAAGACATGTGAAGAGTTAAATCAAACACCCACTTGATCGAAAATGTCACAAAGAATTTACATAGGGAAACAAGAAGAAGGAAATGAGATTTGTAGGATCACAGTCCCCATAACAGAATATGAGAAGCTGTTGGTTTAAAGATAAATAATTATAAAACTCACTCAGGCAGGGATTTGCATGAGCAAAAAAGACAGAAATATTCTTTGAAAGATTCATGGCTGTTTCATGTAGAGAAGCTTAAATTTCTATTTAGCAACAGCTGACAACCAAATGGTCATATAATTCACATTCAAGTCATTAGCACAGTTTATTAGAGTTTGGCTTTCTTTGTTATTGAAAAAGTAGACTGCTAACTATGATCATTACATCTTTACTATGTATATCACTGTCTTTTGTTTTTAAGGGCTACGTTGTTAATTAAGCATTACCCAGTCAAAAACCACAATTGTAATTCGTTTTAACATACATTTCAAATCTGTTGGACCTAAAATATTGATAGTAAACATTGTTTAAGATTTGAAACTAAAGATTTAAAAGTAAAACAGACTTTTGGGTTTAAATGTGTATGTATGTATCAGAAGTCTTTATATGTATATTCAATTTGCATTCTGTTTAATTAGAGCAATGCAAATGTTTCTTTCCAAACATAACTGATTCATGATGATTCAAGTGAATTCATCATGAGTTGTAGGTTGTTAAATCAAAAAGACATCCATAAAAAGTGTTGGTCTGTTTAATAAGCTTTTCACTCGTATTTCAATTTTCATTGTGAGTTTTTAATAAAGCTGATGTACAGTGGCACGGAGGGAAAAAATCCATCTCTAGGTGAATACAAAATTGTTTAAATATTGATTGTTTGGGTTCATTCTCAATATTGTAGTTATGATCAGATGTAATTGTTGGGTTCTTTTCATTAAAAAAAAAGTCATAATCAAATGATAATTTAATAGGTCACTGCAAAGCAGGACAATGTAAGCAAATGCAGGTCATTTTGCAGTAAAATTTAGAAAGAAACTAGGTAGCACTAGGTATGTACAGTTTTATTGGCCATCTGGTGAATCATCTGGTCTGTTGATTGGTTGAAAATGGGACAAAACACTGGCCTTTATAGACATATTTTACAATGAAACCAATGCACTAGGACCCAAGGTGCCCAAATGCTCACTCAGCAACATTGAGTTAATATAAATGAGCTGAATAACAATAACATTCTAATTGATGACAACTCAATGTGCTTGATGTTTGAAGAGGCTATAAAGATCAATCCTAAAATTCCAAACCTAGCAGAAAGTCTAGTTATTTTCTTAGAAAGCAGCCAATTCATCAAAAGATTTTCAGCTTTTTTGTGAGTTCAAGAAAAATGTTGACTGTCCATGGTGGTCCCAGGGATTAGTTTAGAAAACAGTTATGTAAAGTGTGTCATTTAAAAAGCAGTAACAATAAATCTGATGTAAACAAACACCATTTCAAGCCAATTTAATTGTTTAAATGCTTTCTCCGTTAAATAGGTTTTGCAGGCTGTTCAACTCCACCTCAAACATCCGTTCTCTCTTTTTTAGGCTCTAGCTGAAGATAGTGTTATTCGTTTTTGCCGCTCGATAACTTCAGGTAACGAGCTGTTTAATAGAGCCGTTACAGTCTGCTTATCTTTCAGCTGCAACACCCTGTTTTAATGAGCTTTACTTAATTTCCAACTTTCTTACTCCCCTTTTTGCCTAGCTGAGGCATAGCCTTTTCATTCTCTCTCCTTTACTCACTCACTCACTCACTCACTCACTCACACACACACACACACACACACACACACACACACACACACACACACACACATACACATACACAAACACAAACTCACAGTTCATTACCTGTGCAGCTCGATTTCCGAATAACATTAGGATTCTCAATTTTTTTAATCCTGTCTGCTATGTACAGACAGATTTCAGCAATAAATGAATATTTAGGTAATTATGTCTCTAAAAGTGACACAGATAGATACCTGAAATTGTTTTCAGCAGATAGAAACTTTTGCAGACTTGGTATAATGCATGAAAAAGTGATGAAGAAATTGTTAAAATTGTAATATCTTTTGCCAAACTTTGTTAAAACCCATGCATTTATTGTATTTTCAGAAAATTGTGGCCTGAATAACTCAATAACTGGTATATATTACTTTTGTTTCCAGATTTGTATATGATTTCATTTTTTTATTTCATTCTTACATATATCTATAAATGTGTAACATGTATCTATAAAATTACCATTGTACTGATCACTTTTGGAGTAGCACAAGGAGCACACACTGGCTCTCTGGCTGTCCTTGAACATGCATTTAGAACAGAAACCTACTGGCCCCAATCTGCAAAATTAAAATTACAAATGTTTTGGATATGACTTCTTCTAATCTAAGAGAATGTTTATAACACTATGACAGAAACTGCAAAGACATAATAAAACTGTATTTCATTTGTCTAAAGCATAATGCAGTATGGGGTTTTTGCAATGTTCATTCTGGCTGAAACACAAATTGAAACTAACCTGCAAATTGTGTAATAAATAATTAAAGACATATAGTACAGTAGATAATATAATGGCATTTTGGTCTCAAGTGCACAAACACACTAAAGCTCAAGCCTTTATTTATGCCATTTTAGAACTATTCCCACACTGTACTTGCTGTTTATTGCACATAACGATGACAAAAATAGCTGTGTAAGGAACTCAGCAGGGGTCTGTAGTAATTCATCTCTAATAGCTTTCATCTGGGTCTCTTTCTCACATTCAAACACTAAAAATAGATAAGCTGATAAAAAAAAGATCCTGCATTGCATTTTCATTTTCTGCTGTCACCACATTCTGAACTCTTAAGCAAGGTCTTTTGGAGATATTGTGATTGAAAATGTCTGGTTTTTTTGCAGCTTTTGCTTTTGCAAATATGTCTCCTTGCATTAAAGATTTGTGCTGGGCCTTTACATAAGCTAAAACAAATTTACACCAGTTTTAATAGAACTTGAATGGTATTTGACTGGCAGATTGAGACAGAAAAGATAATATCACACAAAAATAACTGTCCATGTACAAGTTGTGCAATAAAGCACCATCAGCACAGAGATGAACAGCATTCTTTTATGGACTGAATATCAGGACTCATTGTATTTCTGTGCACTGTATTCTTCATTGTTTAATACAACTGACACAGTGGGAGACATTGAGCTGCAGCCCTGCGTTCAACACATCGATTAGGTGTGTGAGCCACAAAGTTTGAACTAGAATTTATTTTTGGGTTTGTTTTGTGAAACTGAATTTTTATTTATTTATTTGTTTGTTTATTTATTTATTTATTTATTTATTTATTTATTTACTTGTTTGTTTGTTTGTTTTGTTTTTGTATTTCTATAAAATTTACATTTATCCAGAAATGCAGGTAGATCTTAATTTTTATGGTACATCTATTCTATTATGGTCAGGTTTAAAAACAGAAGAACACTTTTTATTTAGTATTCATATTGTATACTAAATAAATCAATAATATTGCTAATGTATATATTAAATGTTATGGCAAAATTCCTGTCTTTGTGTATTCCAATCTGTTAGGTAGGTAATACAGCTCCATAATACTCTGGTGTAAAGAGGGTTAATGGTCCTGATCAGGAGCCCAACAGCAGTGATTGATCAGTAACCCAGAGCTCCCACTTACCAAACCACAAAATTAGCATGCATGGTCCCCATAAGTACTGCAATACCAGATCAATGAATGGATTGTATGAAGCACATACTGATCTATTTTATGGATCCAAGAACTGAAATAATTTTTCCCTAAAATACATTTTGCATTACAGGCTAAAGAATATTAATTAATGAATAATACAAGCTCATTTATTTAAAAAAAAAAAAGAACTGCAACCTAGAACAGTATGAACAGAACTAAATAAAACAGATAAAAGGTTTGAAAGAGCTGCAAGGTTTTGTGGTTGCCAAAGCTCACACTGTGAGCTGGTCAAAAACATTCCTACCTACTACACTTGCTGATGTGGTAAAGCCATTACTCAAAGAAGTTCATTATTTTCAAATGTCAACATGCAGCTTCTATACACAAAGGTAGATTAGTGTCTGTTTAGATTCCTGGTCAATAAGGTTAACTAGTGCATTTTTTACAGATAAGCATAAAAGCATAAAATGGTTGTAATGAGCCATAAAACTGAGTTGGTTTTCGGTTTTGTTTTTAATTCGAGTTGTATTGCTGATTTTGAACATGGCAAATGCTGTTGTTTTCAAGGTCCTCTGTCTGATCCTGAGCTTGGGTTTGTGTCTGTGTAGAGTTTCTCATGATCTCTGTGTGGGTTCCCTCCCGTTTCATTGGTTTCTTACCAAAAACCTGCTATTGGATAAATTGTCTGTGCTTTGACCAAGATGTGATACTGAATTCAGATGCAAGTGCAAGTGCATCTTGTGCAAGTGCAAGTGTAAATGATAAAATCATAAAACAATTGCAGTGCTGCTATTTGAAATGCTAAAGCACATTTAAAATGCATTTTAAATTCAAGTGAAAAATTAATTGACTTTATAAGTATAATAACTAAAGCAGTAATATAGCCTCTATTATGATAGTTGCTAAAATGAACTCCTCAATATGCCACACCTTAGCTGATTTTACAAGGTTTAGTTCATTAGTAATTTGTTGTAAGTTGTAATTTTTTTTATTTATCTAAGATAGATAGACAGACAGACAGACAGACAGACAGACAGACAGACAGACAGACAGACAGACAGACAGACAGACAGATAGATAGATAGATAGATAGATAGATAGATAGATAGATAGATAGATAGATAGATAATATTGCATATTATAATGTTCGTATAACAGATATTCACTGCACATAGCCTTCAGACTGTTCAGACTAAATGTTTTCCACTGTTCTAATGTACATTCCTTGTGTTTCTTTACCACAAGCAAATCTCTACTGCTTGTTGTTCTTTCAAAGTAACACTGTCTTTGCCACATTTTGACCATTAAGGCCTGGTATGTCTGACACCTGAACTTCGAAAAGCACATATGCATATCGATGGTTTCTGAGGCAATCTAGTAAAAAAAACCTTTCTTTCAGTTTTTCCCGTCAGGGGTCGCCACAGCGGATCATCCGCACGTTCGATTTGGCACATATTTTGACACCAGATGCCCTTCCTAATGCAACCCTCCCCATTTATCCGGGCTTGAGACCGGCACTAAGAGTGGTTGGTTCCCTGACTGGGGATCGAACCCGGGCCGCAGCGATGAGTGCGCCGCATCCTAACCACTAGACCACCAGGGATCCTTCTGAGGCAATCTAGTAATTCTAATAAAGTTCTGCAGCAGAGGTAGCTCTTGGTCTTCCCTCCCTTGGACAGTCCTCATGAGAGCCTGTTACATCATAGTGTTTGATGGTTTTAGAGACAGCACTTGCAGATACATGAAGTTCTTGATATTTTTTCAGATTCTTCTTCTTCTTCTTCTTCCGGCTTCTTCCATTAGGGGTCGCCATGGATCACTGACCTTTATTTGCCCGAATGTGAAGCCCAAATGGCAACCTCGCAGTCTGACCAGACTGGTTTATTTTAAATTACATTTGTAATTTAGATGTGCAACCTATTGACATTGCACAGTAAGCTGCAGCTGTTGGATTATGCATTTTCCCCAGAAAGATAATTATGAATATGATAACCCTGTGAGCACATCAGTGTTCCAGGCAACTCTTACCACACCGTGATGAAACTTTCTTCCCTTGTAAACTAGCGCCCTTCTGTGGACACAATGTGTAATTACAGTTTTAATGTCCACTGTATGGAAACTGTCTACAGTAAAATATGATCAAACCAGTAAAAGAAATTGGGTTGTACAGTCTGTGTACAGTTTACTATCTCACCTTGCCTTCTGAGAAAGTATTTACAGTATCAAAGGACTTTACTGTAACATTGCTGTGATAATGCTGTCAAACTTGCAGTGTAATAAATTTTAATGCATTGACAGTCTCATTTACCTGAAGCAGTAAAGGTACCTTATATTGCTATGTTTTACATTTTTCAATTAATGCGTTATTTTGTTAAGTTGCTAACATTGCTATCTAGCTAGTTTGAGAGTTCTGAGATTAAAGTCTGTGGCCAACTAGTTTTTTCACTGTTTTCCTAATTGTTACTTGAAGCAGTTGCTTATAATGTAACATTTCATACTAGTAGTCTTTTTAATGATTATATAAACTGTTAATCTAAGCAAGTTCTGTATAAATGCAATAATCTATTTTAGACATAAATAGCATCTAATCATTATGTCATTTATAAAATGTCATTTATATATTTGTGCTATGATACCCTGTATAAAATTCCTGTTGTACCGTAATGGGCACAAAAAAGCCATTACTCATGTCCCAGACAGAAATATTTTTAATTAAACGGCTATTAAAAGCTTTGACAGCGATCATTTCTTTGCTGTACATTAAAGGCCTGGGTAGAAATAATAGAAAACTTTCTTACATAAAATGCACATTCCAAACATGGCAGCTATTTTTGTGTAATTAAATTTCCAAGATGTTTTTATAATGAGAATAACTTATTTCTGCTTATTTATCTATATTAACAGATCTAAAACACATCATGATTATGACAGTTTTGATGTTGCAACTCATGATTACATTTTTGAGAGGCTTATACTAATGTCACTCTCTTCAACTCTGTAATTTGTCAATTTGCCTGTGTGTAAAATGTATTATGAACCTCCCATTAAAATTCTTCCATATTTATATCACTGGCTCGGCTAAATCAGTGACTAAAACATATTGGAAGTCTGTTTTGGGGGAAGAGTTTTGAGGCGGGATAATCAATTGGAACACGTTGATTCCAACCAACGGGAAGCTTTTTGTTTTGTGTCACTTAAAGAAACTAGACTCATTCTGGTTTTCATCTACACAGGTTAAAGTATGCATTCCATACTTGCATATTTATTTTCATATTTCTGTAGACCAAACAAAAAAACTGGAAGGCATGAAGAAACAGGCATGTAAAATTCAATTCAATTCAATTCATTTTTATTTGTATAGCGCTTTTAACAATGAACATTGTCTCAAAGCAGCTTTACACAGATAATGTGGTGATTAAACGTTAATATGTTCTTTGTAAGTATGTTTGTCCCTGATAAGCAACTGTGGCAAGGAAAAACTCCCCGAGGTGGCATAAGGAAGAAACCTTGAGAGGAACCAGACCCAAGAGGGAACCCATCCTCATCTGGGTTGCACCAAATGTCCATTTGAAGCAGATATACAATGTTGCGGGGTACAGTGATGATGATCAGAAGCCAACTGTATTCCTGAGTCAGTGTAGCAGACTGTTGACATTAACTACAGTCCAAATCCATCCTCAAAGCGCCCGTTCTACTCCCGGAATTACATGGAACCACCCAAGGTGTTGATGAGAGACCGTCCCAAGCTGCACAGAAGTGTGAAGGTCCACGGAGGGGAGAGGGGCAGGAACAGTGGTCACTGGAGCCTCAGGAGCATGTTTAACTCGACCGAGAGAGAGAGAGAGAGAGAGAGAGAGAGAGAGAGAGAGAGAGAGAGAAGAGGGTGACAGGAAGAGAAGGATATGGATTATTAAGTGTCCCTATTGGTGTATGAAACTTAATGTCACTGTGCAGTTTGGACTCCGGCAAGATTCGCTATGGCAGCATAACTAAAAGGGAGAACCAGAAGGTAACACAGACATGAGGGATCTCTGGGATAAGAGACGACCCACCACACCACCGCCAACAAACCCGAGTGAACGTGTGAATGTGAGTGGACGACAGCATACAAATATACCATACTTGCCCTAGGGTACCCCTAGAGTAAACTCTTTCCCACACAAAGATTGTGCAGTCACGCAGAAAGATGCACTAAGCTGTGTTTGGACTTTGATAAAATAAAAATAAACATTTTTTTTTTGTAAGTTCTAAAAAGAAATCATCGTTCTGAACTGATAGCTACATGAAATTGACAACTTAGATGTGCAGATAACAATGAACTTAGCATTTGTCATGTAATATAGATGCTAGGATATATTTTTTAAATTGTGATTCATTTTAAACATTTAATTTAAAACTTTTAGCATATTCAGTTTTGATGATATTGCAACCTCAAAATTATTAATTATTTTTAATGACAATTGTCTTCATGAATCTGTAATAATGCTGAAAGGTCAATACATAAATAACATATTGTAATGGCTATTAGACATTGCATTGATTGCAAGCCAGTACACAAAGTCATTTTCAATATCCAACAGTTATAATGCTTTATCTTCGCTGCTGTGTATGCTGTGTTAGAGGCCTTCAATGTTGATATTAGAAATATTTAAGATGTCAATATTGAGAAATCTAGACTCATTAAAATATTTTTGCGTTTCGAAGCAGCTTTTTACTCATTGCATTTAGATGGAAGCGTAGGTCTGTTCTGATTTAGAGTTTATATATTAGTGTTTTTATATTAAACTTAATGCACAAAGATATGCAACGGGATTTTTTTCTTGCTTTCTTTAATGTATGGATGTGGTAGCTCAGCAATTAAGGCTATGGGTTCCTGATCAGAAGATCAAGGGTTCAAGCCCCAGCACTGCCACGATGCTACTGTTGGGTCCTTGTGCAAGGCCCTTAAACCTGAACTGATCGATTGTATATATAAAAAAAGACAAAATGTAAGTTACTCTGGATAAGGGCGTTTGCCAAATGCCGTAAATGTATCGTAACAAACCATAAGAATGAATACCAATGGTCCAAGAAGGTTCAATTATCTGATAGCATACCAGTGATACTTTTGCCAAACCAGGAAATATGTATGTCAAATATTCACATAAGATTAATCAAATAGGGTAAGCATTTCAAGGCCTATGGCTATGTTAAATTATGGCTTCAATCTGGAGATCCCCATGTCCTGCAGAATCTCTGTTCCAGCTCTACTCTATCCTTTATCATTTGGGTCAGGTGTGCTTGTGTATTTTGGGAGCAGAACAAATAGGACAGGTTTGAGACGGACACTTTTTAGCGAGAGAATAGAGTTTGTCCCACTCGAATTACCGTAGTTTTGTCTCCCATAGATCTTTCAGTTGCCACCGGTGACGCGTCCCTTGTCACCCGAATCTCGTCTCTAACCCCGCCCTTAGTCCCGCCCTCTTATTGTCATTTGACACTTATTTCCACGAGCCTTCCTGAATCTGCAGAACGATTGGTTGGTTGAGCTCTCAAGCTCAGACGGAGAATCTATTTACAGTAGGTTGAGAAGAACCATCAAGTAGATCTCTGTTCAGATTAACGCAAGGCTGGCGGTTAAAACGTGATCTTGCTATAGAAATTTTTTTCTAGGATCTTATTATATTCCAACCAATAGGTTTTTGAGGGGTTTTTTTCCCACCCAAGCCGACCTTTTCTCGGAACCATGTCTTCGGATGAAGACCGAGCAAAGGAGATTCTGAAGGGCTTTAAACTGTATCCTTTTAACTTATAGTACATGGGATGAATCGCAAACGGCGGTCTAGTGGCTCTTTAAGGGCACTACATAGGGGACGATATAACAGTATTCGACGTGTCATGTAGTGGACTTGATGACCGTTAGGCAGCCGTTTGAAATGTAACCCGTTTCAGCTAGCGTGCTGAGGTTAGCTTATATGAAGATGTTAACTGGCATGGTGTCTCCAGGGATAAGTTAGATGGGTGAACTTTTTACACCATAAAATAACGTTGAAATCTGTGAATTAGGTTAGCTATTTATTTTTCTAGAAAGACCAGCAAGTGAAGCTTAATAACGTGGGTAATGTGATGAGCAACTATATAGCTAGCTAAGCAGTAATGGCTTCTAATGCATCCTGCATCTTCAGTGCTGCTTGTTCCCTCTGTTCATCTTCCTCCATCCAATAGAGTGCTCTCTGGTTATTATCCAGACTTACTCTAACTCCATCTCAGGGGAAGAGGATGGTTTGTATTTGCATGTAGACACTGTTTAAAAACCAGCTGATATTAATGACATATGATACTAAAAGAAAAAAAAGTAGAAAATGTACTTATTTATATTCACAATCTGGGATGTGTTTCTCTTTACACGTTTTACACAATTTATTAGTGTCCTTCTTTAGTCTTAAACTAATCATATGCCTTTTTTTTTTTATTATGACTTTTTAAAAGGTGACCTATAATCTATATTTCCATTTATTATATTCTGTCTTGTGCAAGGTGCAGTTTAATATATTTTTTCCCGATCAGTCAACATCATGTGTGTGAGTTAGTAAAATAATAATGGGGGGAAAAAAAAGGGTCTGTCATTAAATCATTTATTAATTGTATTTCATTAAATCCTGTGACTGGTCATTTAAGAAATTTCTGAATGTTCCCGAGGAGTGCATTATCCTGGTGAAATCGGTGCTCTTGGCTTTACATAACACACATGAGGAAGCACATGACCCTGATTTTAAATTAAATTACGAACGTTAGTGACCACTCTAATATGACGGTGTGTTAGGGTCTTGTACTGTCTAGATGTTTTCATTTGGTTATGTGTGTGACCTTCTTGGGTAATTCAGCCCGGTAATTCTTAAATCCTTCAATGCAAGGACAGGGATTTGTTGCCTTCTGTTCCTTGTCGGCTTGTGTGTTGCTTGAAGTGCTGCTGTTC
The DNA here is from genome assembly GCF_014805685.1 of Silurus meridionalis. NCBI lineage: Eukaryota > Metazoa > Chordata > Actinopteri > Siluriformes > Siluridae > Silurus > Silurus meridionalis. Next base: position 24,755,663 of record NC_060884.1, read on the forward strand.
TTTGAATTTTGCATATTGAGATTTTTGATTTCGGGAAGATTTGCGAAGACATTCTTAGTCATTTCATTTGGAAGGAAGCATCGGCCTGGTCTGAGTTTTTTTTTTTCTTTTACATTTATTATTAATAAAAATAATAATTTGATACTCATTTTTGACTAAAAGTCTCATCAAACGCACTAAAATATGTACCAGGTTCCTTTCTTTGCGTCAAACAACCATCCTGTTTTGTTAACGCTTCCAAACTTCCAGTCATGTATATAATTAGGAAACCTTCTTATATATGGATGTCTTTGTTTGCTGCATTAAAAGACTGTAGAATCGTGTAGCTGTGAGTCTCCAACCGTGAGCCCCAGGAGTAAATGCCGTGTACAAAGTAGCTTCTCCTTAGAGAAGTACCAAGACACGTGCATACTGAGGAAAGACATGTGCATTACACAGAACTTTTTTTATAGCATTAGTAATATAACCAGAGAGTTGCTTCCATAAAAGACATGTGAAGTGTTTGGGGGTGGAGATGAAGAAGTCACCGAATTATATTCTGAGTAGTTTGACCTGATTTAGGACAGAACATCTGAAAGGACACCGTGTGTATCCTCAAAGAACCACTAGTGCTGTGTCCTTTATACCTTTTACATGGACACCTCAAACGTCAGATTGGAAATGGCAGTGATTTTGACTTTTTAAAAATGTATGTGACTTCTATGAAAGTAACAACACCCAGGGACTAATTAGCTAGACTGTGTCATTGTTTGCAAGTAAAAGGCTCTCTCCCCTGCGACGCTCGCTGTGCATCACTGCTGTATCTCAGCAGGTATGAACCCACAGACACCTGTCACCACTACCACTAATCTCCAACGCTATGGCCCAGTCAATGGATAGTCTAAACAAATCATTTAACCAATTCTGCATTTTAACACCCTCATGTTATTTTTTTATTTTGCATTTATCATGCAGAAGTTTCAGGTTTTCCATAGATGGTAGGATTTCCCATAAGCTGTTGCAAGTACTATATAATATTGCTAAGATATTACAAATTAGATATTTATATATTAGTTTATTTTATAGTACCGAAGTTCCTAAATTAACATTTAGAAGGTGCTAATTAGAAATGCAGAGTCAGTGTTGCATGAACTTGTGTACTTGTAATGCATTATTATTATAAACAAAATGAAAGTATATTTGTGTGGTTTTATAAAAGCCAAAATGAACAGCTTTGTATCCTGTATTGTAAATGTTGTCCTCTTTCAGTTAGCGGTTGGTCCTTTGGTGGTTGGTTTCCAGGGCGGTAGTTTCTGTTTTGGCCTGACACTGACACGTTAAACCCACTGTGCCTGTGTGTCTCAAAAAGAGGGCAGTGAGAACACACACAGGTGGTCTGAAGATGGAGAGGACAGATGTCCTTGACTTGAAGCATGGTGCCTTGTGACAAGCCATTGTTTCGATGTCTATTACTTCAGGACAGTTTAATTAAAGCAGGACAACATTTTTTTCCCCCTTATGGTGAGAATTCTAGGAATTAGTTGACCCAATTTACAAGTGAACAATCTCCTCAATTCAGTGGGATGTCATTAGTGTAATAGTAATGAACAATATAACTGGCTTCAACTAACAGTAGATATTAAGTTCTTCAGTATTCTGCTGCCTTAACCTTTCTGCAGAAACTGGATGAACCTGAGGGATGCTGAGACGGGGAAGGTTCTCTGGCAGGGGACTGAAGATCTCTCTGTTCCTGGTGTAGAACATGAAGGTATGAAAGGTTTTAGAATGTAGCCTGGGACTGTAACACTGAAACTAAGCAGTTACAAGCTTAACCTTCAGATTGATTTATTCATGCTGCAGTTACACCATTGTTACAAGACTGTGCCTTAACAGTGATGTTATTTGCTTTTGATTTGTTATGGGGGAACTGGGATATTGTTTTCAATGAGCTTTCATAATATATTTAATGGCTATGCATTCATTTTGTACCTTCACTCAATTTCTCTTTCTTTTAGCTCGGGTTCCCAAAAAGATCCTAAAATGTAAAGCCGTCTCCAGAGAACTGAATTTCTCCTCATCAGAAAAACTGGAAAAGTTTCGCCTAGAGCAAAAGGTTCTCTTCAAAGGCCAGTGTCTAGAAGGTTAGCATCTCTGCCTAAATTATGTGTGTGTGTATATATATATATATATATATATATATATATATATATATATATATATATATATATATATATATATATATACACACACACACACACACACACACACACACACACACACACACACACACACACACACATATATATATATATATATATATATATATATATATATATATATATATATATATATATATATATATATATATATATAAAATATTATTATCATTATTATTATTTCCTCATCAGAGTGGTTTTTCGAGTTTGGCTTTGTGATCCCTAATTCTACAAACACATGGCAGTCCTTGATAGAGGCAGCACCTGAGTCACAGATGATGCCTGCTAACGTGTTAACGTAAGACTTATTTATTCACCTTTGTGTAACAGATCCATTTTATTAAAAATTATTAAGATGGGATTTTAATATTATTATAAGGTTTTTCGCAAATGAAAATTTGCAAATATTATAATATAATTGAAATATTTGTTTTTTCTTGTTTTTTTTATAGTGGAAATGTTGTCATCGAGACGAAGTTCTACGACGATGAGCTTCATGTCAGCACCTCTCGAGTACGGCTTTTCTACGTCTGAAATATCAAGCCTCTCCTTTTTTTTATTTCTGTCATTCATAAGGATGTGCACCGCTTTGAGGGTTTTTAAGGCCAGGCGAGACTCTGCTTAATGAGTATTTCCATGGCACCACTAAAGGAACTAGAGGATCTAAAGGAAACAAGTCAAGGAAACTAAATTTCAGGTTAAAAAAATCACACCAGTTTAATGACGGTTAAAGACTTGGAAACAAGGGCAATGAAGCTCATCTCAACCTGCCCATGTAAATTGTTTTATTTGTACATTTATTCCCTCTATTATCCTTTTTTATCCTGCACTGTATACAGCTTCTTTGCATTCTGTTTTTAAATATTTGCTGCCAGTTTCTGTGATTGTTAATAACATTGTTTTTAAAAACTTGTAAGATAGGCATTGTCTAAATACATGATTATTTTGGGGTTTAAATTTGATATCTTTAAATGATGCCTTTTTTTTTTTTTTCATTTGACTGCTGTTTTGAATTCTTTTTAAATAGGTTAATTCCTATACGACTATCAGAAACAGCTGTATTCACTCTCTTCCGTTTTGGTGGTGGTGGGGGGGGGGGGTATAATTGTGTATAAAAGTCAATGAAATAGTTTTGATGAATCTACTCTGTGTAACCTGGCCTATTTGATTTTCTTATATTAAATATTTTTTGCCCAGGATGCTCAGGAAGGTTCTCATCACCATTTTTCCCCCTTCTTTATGTCTATTTGGCCTTCTTAATTAAAAAGCAAAGAAATGTTTATTTATGATGGCATCTTGGGTTTTCATGGAATTTACTGGGATGGTTTGTTAGAAAACTGAGATCATTTGTTTATTTCATGAATCTTCAGTGAGACTTTATTCAGGATTGTGGTGGATTCAGAGTCTAAACTAAGTTAACACTGGGTATGATTTAGGAAAACACTCTGGATGGGATGCCGGTAATCTCAGAACACACACATTCTTACACTTGCACCTAGGGGCAATTTAACAATTTAATTGAATTTGTGTCTGTGTTTGTTTAGTATAATATAGGTCTTAAATTTCATCCTTAATAATGTCTTAAAAAGGTCTTAAAATGGCTTAAATTTGACTTTGTGAAACCTACAGAAACCCTAATTTACCATGTCCATCTATCTGTGCGTATGTGTCTGCCACTATCCAGGCATATGTGTCTTACTCTAGCTGTGTGTATGTGTCTTTAACAATCCGGCATATGTGTCTGCCTCTAACGGGCGTATGTGTCTGCCTCTAACCGGCGTTTGTGTCTGCCTCTATTCGGCATATGTGTCTGCCTCTAACGGGCGTATGTGTCTGCCACTATCCAGGCATATGTGTCTTACTCTAGCTGTGTGTATGTGTCTGCCTCTATCTGGGCGTATGTGTCTTCCACTATCCGGCGTATGTGTCTGCCACTATCCAGGCATATGTGTCTGCCTCTAACCGGCGTTTGTGTCTGCCTCTAACCGGCGTTTGTGTCTGCCTCTAACGGGCGTATGTGTCTGCCTCTAACGGGCGTATGTGTCTGCCTCTATTCGGCATATGTGTCTTACTCTAGCTGTGTGTATGTGTCTTTAACAATCCGGCATATGTGTCTGCCTCTAACCGGCGTTTGTGTCTGCCTCTAACCGGGCGTATGTGTCTGCCTCTAACCGGGCGTATGTGTCTGCCTTTAGCCGGCATATGTGTCTTCCTCTATCTGGGCGTATGTGTCTGCCACTATCCAGGCATATGTGTCTGCCTCTATTCGGGCATATGTGTCTGCCTTTAGCCGGGCATATGTGTCTTACTCTAGCTGTGTGTATGTGTCTTTAACAATCCGGGCATATGTGTCTTCCTCTATCTGGGCGTATGTCTCCTCCTTTATCCGGGCGTATGTCTCCTCCTTTATCCGGGCGTATGTGTCTTCCACTATCCGGGCGTATGTGTCTTCCACTATCCGGGCGTATGTGTCTGCCTCTAACCGGGCGTATGTGTCTGCCTCTAACCGGGCGTATGTGTCTTCCACTATCCGGGCGTATGTGTCTTCCACTATCCGGGCGTATGTGTCTGCCTCTAACCGGGCGTTTGTGTCTGCCTCTAACCGGGCGTATGTGTCTTCCACTATCCGGGCGTATGTGTCTGCCTCTAACCGGGCGTTTGTGTCTGCCTCTATCTGGGCGTATGTGTCTTCCTCTATCTGGGAGTATTTATGTGCATCTATCTGGGAGGTGGGAGGAAAATGGAGAACCCAGAGCAAACCTACAATGACACAAGAACATGCAAAACTCCACACCGACATTAAACTAAACCAGGACCAAGCTGAGACTGTGAAGCTTTAAGGTGGCAACATCACCTACTTTACCGCTATGCCAACAAACCTGGCCATGGTAATTAATCCTACAATAATAATCCATCCCATCTCAGTTTAGAATAGCATTTATATCATTACATAATCCTCTACAGAAGCAGACAATGTTGCTCTGGATTTAGAGAGTTACAAAGTAGGAAACACTAATCTCTACAAAGCCGAGCTCGTTCCCGCTCAATACCTAGAGTCTGACGTCACTTTTGGAGAAAGGAAAAGGCGGGGGACTACATATCCCAGAATGCTCCGTGGATGCGGAAGTGGTTGGTGCCGACCTTGGGAAAACTACAGTATTAAAGCATGGCGAATAAAGAGCCCAACGTAAGTAGCTTAAACTTTCAATTCCTCTCTTATCGATAAGTTGTGCTTTTAGCGTTAGGTTAAGTATGTGTTCAGAAACGCTGATTTTATTCCATTTGTATTATTGCACTAGCATTGATAGCTCCAGAAAAAACGTGCATAACATTAAAATAGTGTGTATCTGTAATCTGATGAATGTTATTTAATATATATTTCTATTCCTTATGTGAAACGCCAGACAACATGAGCAGCTCTGTAATGCATTATATCACACATATAAAGGATAAGCATAGCAGGGTAGTCCACAGGATTCTCCCTGGGATTCTGAAGATCCCTCTTTCTGTACATTTCTCTTCTTTACTTCATGCAGTTCATTTACAGCTCTCAATGAATGTGTAGGGAACCTGTGGCTTCAAAATAACTAAGAATCTGAAGACCTTAGCATGGACTAGTAAAAGATTCGTTGTGCGCTTTTTTCCGTTATCACTCTAATCAAAAGATTCAACCCCATACAACTTGACATGTAAACAAATCCAGCCACATGGTCGACTTCTTATATTTTCAAGAGTTTAAACCAGCGTTATATATAGTTTATCATTAATAAGTTGTTTTTTTCCCATTTAAACAAAAATAGATCATCACCAGTTCCACTAGTTTTTAAATCGTGAAGTACATTAGTTTCCTTGTTTGTGGAAACAAATATGTTCGAGCAAAGCTTGTGTGTGTGTGGTTCATGAAGATTAACAGTTATACATTTTTTTTGCCCTTTTGCAATAGTTCCTTCAACATTTGAGGGATTTTCTGGACGTATGTCCTTTGGTCCACGGGGTGCAGGGACTGGACTGAAATTACTAGTCGGTGCTGGTGTACTTGGCTATGGGATTAAAGAACCCTCATATACAGGTACTGCCCATGTCTGTGGGCTGATTCATTCTTTGTTTACAATATGGCTGAAAATGTGTGAATATTTGACCATCACACCCATATGCAAGTCTTCCCCAAACTGTTATATCTTGTATACTGTAGCATTACAATATTCTTCACTAATGCTGAGGGACCCTAAGATGTTCTAGTATAACCGTACACCTGTGCACAAAGCGAGCTTCGTGTGCCGAAGGTGACATGAAGTTCATTATACTGAACAAAGTCCTGACTGTAGCCCAGGCCTCATTACCCGACATCAGTGCCAAACTGTCCTTGTGGACATGAAGCATGAATGAGCATGAATTTCCATAGCCATGCTACAAAACCAGGTGGAAAGCCTTTCCAGAAGAAGGGAGGGGGTTATTTTAACAGCTAAGTGTGACTAAATCTAAAACTGGATGCTTAGAAAGCGTGTATAGGTGTGATATTTTTGGTGTTCACATACTTTTTGGCCATATAGTGTATTTTGTTCGACTTTGAAATATAACAGAATGTACAACAACAGGCCTTTTCTGCCATAAGCCTTTTTTTTTACTTTTTGTTTTTACTTTACACTTGTGTTGAACATGAAAAAAAAAAAAAACCTCTAACTGAATGATGTCTCATATATAAAGTTGTTAACACAGGCATGTTTGTCTTGTAGTGAAAGGTGGTCAGCAGGATTGGTGGAATTCAGATGGATGCAATTCTGTCTGAGGGTCTGCACTATAGGTAATAGTGCTATAAATAGATTTTTTGGCTAATTGATATTGATACTCTTGCTGAGCTCAATTTATTTACCATCAGTATTTTAATTTTTTCTCACTTCTTATAGGATACCATGGTTTCAGTACCCCATTACATATGATATCAGAGCAAAACCATGCAGGATTTCCTTCTTAACTGTAAGTTAAGGTATATATTATTCCTAAGACACCATTTATTACCTTTATTGTGACAAGCTATCATTTAATCATCCTATGCTTCAATTATAATTCAAGGAATATAAAACATTTCAGTCAAAGCAGGGTGAGGACAAATCGCATGTAAATAACAGATCATTTAAGAGGGCATATTTTAAGTAATGTGATAAATATTAAAGACTGACCATAGCACATAGTCAATGAAGCCCTAAAGAACGTTGTAGCCAAATTCAATGCCTTACAGCTCATAACTCAAAGAGCCCAAGTAAACAAATGTCACATACACACACACACACACACTCACTGCTAACCAGATGATAAAATGGGGATTATTTAGCAGTTAAACTGTTTTGAGTTTTGTGGGTGCTGCTTCCGATGTTGACATTGATTTACAAGGGTTACACCCAATATTACACAAATGTCAGCTGAATGCAAAAAAAAGTTACTTATTTTTTCTGTGACTGAGGCTGTGAAGGTTTAATTAAGGGTTTACATTATCTGAATATTTTTTAGTGTTCATATCAGAAGGAAAATGTAAGTAAATGAGAAATGATACTGATTAAAATGCTATACAACAATATAGTATTTGATGCTTTCTGTAATTTCACAGGGTTGCTGTGCCAACGCAAAGAAACTGTGCTACAAATTGTGTAGTCTTAATTTACAGCTGTTCAGATATAATTATCATGGCATTTGTATTACAGATAAAACCCAGACATGCTAAACACAGAGAACAGGGCTAAATGCATAGAAATATATACATTTTGTTATGTAAGAAGGGGAACAAGAATAAGGAGATATTCACTATGATATTGCTTTCACTCTCAGTTGACCAATAATCTTTTACTTGAGCTATTAAAATGTACATTCGGTGCAAAGATAAGGATAGATTCTCTTTTTAGTCTGGTGTCCCTCAATGTTTCTTCCTCATGTAATCTCAGGGAGTTTTTTTTTTTTGCCACACTCGCTCATTAGGGTACAATTATAAGGGACATACTTATACATTCTTTAATACTGCTTTATCTGTGTAAAGCTGCTTAGAGACAATGTTCTTGTTAAAAGTACTATACAAATAAAATTGAATTGAATTTAGAGGTTTCTGTCTTCCTGAAACTTCAGCTTTCACTTTTTATCCTTCGGGAGCTGTTTGAACGTGCTAAAGATTTCAACATCATCCTCGACGATATCGCCATCACAGAGCTGAGCTTCAGCAGAGAGTACAGCAGCTGTAGAGGCCAAATAAGTTGGTGGGTAACACACTGATCTGCATAACATCAGGTTTTTATTATCACAGTTTGTGAGATGCACAACTTAAAGGCCTGTTTTTGAAAGATTAAGATGGTTTTTTGTCCTCCAGCCCAGCAGGTGGCACAGAGAACAGTGAAAAAAGCTAAACAGGATAAAAAAAAAAAAAAGATTATCCAAGCTGAAGAAGAGGCCCAAGCAGCCAAAATGGTGGGAATGATTTTCTCTATACACTCGATATTACATATTGTAGTATATATTTTACTAATATTATAGAACTAAGTATTATACTATTATTGATGCTATTCAGTTAGGAGAGGCTGTCACAAAAAAATTCTGGATATCCAAATATCAGGAGAATCAGAGCAGCACAGAACATTGCTAAAACAGTACATCAATCTCAAACAATTGTGATATGTTTTGTGACCAACTTTTAGAAGCTACTGGATGATAGGGTGCATTACAGTTGTATTTATAATGTGCTGTTCTAAAGGATTTTCCGCTTTTGTTTCAGATTGCAACTTCCCAGAACAGAGTATATCTGAATGCAGACAGCCAAGCCCTAAACCTTCAGGATGAGTCATTTAATAGGTATGTCTTTGGTCTATTCACATTAGTCATATTTCCATATTTTTATTAACAAGGTTTAGGATAATTTATTGCAGATGCCTTATCCAAAGGTGCCCCAGCATCTATGTTTTAGCTCTTAGAACAATGCAGGCAGATCAGGTATGTTTGCATTGTGTCAAATGTTTCTAGCTGCACTTTGACCACAAACCATGACCTCAAAAAGAAGAAGACCAGACTGTTGTCTCTTTAGTTGGTAAAAACTGAAGTTAATAATTAAGTGGTTTTGTTTCACCATGCAGTTTTTTTTTTACTGTGCTGCTGCACATTTGAACAAAGTTACAAAATCACACCAACTAGATGCCTAATTATTATGTTGTTTGTTTATTTATGTGCAATGATTAAGACGACCACAACATGGACGTCAACTTTTATTAACATTGCGATAACTGCCTTAAGCAATCTTTTGCTCTCGTCTTGTTGTTTCAGAATAAATATATAAATAAATAATAAAATTCTAACATTTTTGCTAATTGCTTTTAAATATTAGCTCGACCACATATATATATATATATATATATTTTTTTTTGTATTTGATCCAGTAAGAATAGTGCAGTGTCATCAACTGATATATGTTAGAATTGTGGGATATTTTTCTTTGCACTGGTGGCTCTTATAATGATGCATATTTATGATGCTCATATAAAAAGCATACTTGCATTATTTTATTCAAGTAAGGCTTATGAAAAGCAATATTGAAATATTATGAAGATATTAATTTGTCTTATTTGTTCTGCAGATTGTCGCTGAATAAAAGGAAGTAACCCACCAGAGAGCGCTTGCATTCTGCACTTATAAGGTTGTGTGTGCAATGATCCATTCACTGCAGGGTTCACATTCTTCAGGTGCCACTTTCAAAGGACTTAATCTAATAATTACCCTTGAAATTCATTAGATACGTTCAACAACAAGATTTCTTTAATTTACACTATTTTCAGCTATATATTGCAGTTCTATGCAACAAAGATCTGTTATGAAATTCTTAATTCAATGCCTGTTTTACTGATTGTTGCCATTAAATGTATTAATGTGATGTACAAAAATCTTTTAAAGTCCCCCAATTTTCTGAAAAATACCATGGCTGTATTCCAGTGAGACTCAGGCATGAAAGGATGACAAAATAAAAACTTTTTGTGTTCAAGATGTCATGTGTTATGTGTGCTTCTGAAAGTCCTTATCCACAGATACAATGGTTTGTCCATCAGACAGACATGAAATAAATGTGTAAATTTGGCTGACCCGTTGTAGCTCTGGATTTATGTAGTGGGAAATGTGCAACTGCAAAGGACAATGTCTTTTTAAAGCTGTAAAAGTGCACATCATTACTTTTTAAATATATACAAATGGGCTGGTGAGGAGTGGCAGCGTAGCATTTTAAACTCCTAAGACAACAATGTTGAAACTAAAATCCCAGCAGCCAGTTTGGTTTACCGGCTCCACTATATGCAAGAACATTACACTGCCTCACTTGAATGTTGCAGAAGATAAAAGTCCTCATAGTTTTAGATGCCTTTCAGCCCCACACTTGCATCATTCAAGTCAGGTTTTTTTGTTACATATTTATTTATTTATTTATTTTTTGGTGGTGGTGTTTTTTTTTTTTTTTTTTTTCTCGCCACAGGGCCACCTGCTCTGTGCAGACGTATCTGGATCGAGACCTGATTCATCTCCTCATTTGTGCTGCTTTTTTTCCCCTCCATGCTGTCTATTTTTACTTTTGCGTTCACGGGTAAAACTACTCAATTTATGCCTACATCTGTCTCTCATACTGGTGTGTGCGTGTGTGTGTGTGTGTGTGTGTGTGTGTGTGTGTGTGTGTGTGTGTGTGTGTGTGTGTGTGTGTGTGTGTGTGTGTGTGTGAGAAATATTTTTAGGCATGAGGTAACATCCTATTTGTGCATCTCTGGATCTATGTGTTATCTCTAATTTTCACATGACTTGTTAGAACAGTCTGAGCTAAGTGGATGAAAACAGGAACATTGTTTACTGCCTGTAGGACTCATCTGTGGTCTTGTTAAAGATCTTAGCACAGAGCTTCAGATCATATTCAGCCTTTTGGGCACATTAGAAATCGAAGTTGTGGTCTGGGCCTGTGGGAGTATTTCATCACCTACAATAATTCTGGATGATTTCT